>NW_027512569.1:2750000-3050000 GCF_048772815.1 Callospermophilus lateralis
GCACTGTGGGTTTCAATTCATTCAGGAACCATTAAATGGTGAGGAAGCTCATTTAAATGAAAGCTCTGGAGAACTCTCACAGGCAAGCCTTTCCAAAGAGTAACCAAAAGGTCACGTGAATCCAGGACCATTGAGGTCTAAAATGTGAGGTCCATGAGTGTTTGGAATCTCAACTATGGCTGCAAAGTCTTTAAGAATAAAATATTGGGATAGCGTGGCTTAGATTTCCCAAGCTCTGTGGAAAGCCATCCTGGGAATAGATCTCAATTTCCAAGGGCGATTCTCATGCATGGCCTCCTAAAATCGCAACACTATTTATTGCAATACTTCTCTGAGGTCAGTTCTAAAACTCAGTCTCTAAGGGGAATCATACCAGAGTTCAAGCCGAGGTGGACCCAGTCATCTCTTCCAACCACCACACAAATGACCACAATTAAAACCAAAACACTCCCATATGGCCCTCATCTTCTTTTATATAGACACTCATCATAACCACTGGCTGGAGTTTTCCATGAGGGGCGCAGACCAAGACAGTGTCCAAAATATGTTCCCTTTCCTCTCATTTGCCTAAAGTCAGGGTGGCCTGGACACTTGCTGTGAACCTGGAGTAATCAAATACTCCTGTCATTAATTCAGGTCCACTTCTCCAATTTGAGGCCGACCGACCATGGGGTTTAGAATCTTTATTTGAATTGGAGTCATGGAAAACCCAAGCACCTATAGCCTAGCCTCTGTAAGTTTGAAAAACTCATTTCACCCAAAGAATACCTATTCTCACTTGATGGACGTCAGGAACCTTACAGAGGAAGGCGAAAGACTTCATCCCAAAGACTGCTCTTTTGGCCATTTTGGTTTGGGATGCACACATGGGAAATTTCTTTAAATCCATCAGGTGTTGAGAATCTAAGCCACAGCCTCACACAGGGCCAAGGGGCTGATTCAGACAATCCCTTTCCAAAGCAATTAAGCAAAGAGCCACAGGTACACCCATTCATTTCCATTTGAAAACTGTTTTCTTCAGGCTTCACAAAGGGATGGCCTGAGTCAAAGACCTTCCTGATATTCAGTGCAACAGAACAATAGGTAAGCAAAAGGCCCAAAGCAGGGTTTCTCCACTGAGACTTTCCTGGTCACACTGATATCTGAGTTTTCTGAGATGCTCGCCATTCACTTCAGCTATCCAGTTCATGGCCATGTTACAGAGTTTGGAGGGGGTACATATCTTGGACACAAAACCATGGGCTTATTCTGGAGAGTGGCCAGAATTCAGGAAGAAAACAGGAACTTGGAAAGATAGTAGGTGTTGCCCATCCATAAGGCAATCTACAGTTCATTCATCAATTTGGCTGGATAAATGCTGTGAAGCTTTCTACTATATAGGACGCATCCATTGATGCATTTTTTTTAATGTCTACAACCCCGGACACAATGGGATACACAGACATAGAAAAACTCGCCTTGTCAAACGACTTAGTAGAAACAGTCCACTCCAAACTAAACAAACCTACTTTTCTACCTATTCTAAGAACATGACACAAGACCTCAAACCCATAACCACAAACAATAAGGCACCTCCTTCGCCCAGGTTGGTCTGTGACTATCCGGAGTGTCCTCTGACTTGTGGGCCAATAATTTTCGCCCGAAATGGCCTGTCCTGTATTAGATCTGGTCTCCTTGGCCAACTCTGTGAAGTTTTCAGGAGCCAGCGGTGAGCCTCTACTTGCTTTCTCAGGAAAAGCTCTGCTTCAGAGCTTTCTTGCATTTGGCCTTCCTCACATCTGTAGGTACCAAGAAAGACTGACTCTGTCCTTGGTAAATCCAAACAAGTGAGACCACTGGGACTGGGACTGGGACTGGCTATGGGTGCCTGGCATCCTGGATCCCAAGTTCAGAGAGTTCCATCACCAAGGAAGTGTGATGGAACTGTTTTTAATTCCTCCTTCAGGAACTGAATGAGGTCACTCTCTTGGCAACCACTTTGTCCAAACTGTTGCTTCCAAGGTTCCCATGAGATGGAGGCTGGCCCTAATTCCTGTGACACTTTAACAATTTTGAATTGTAAATCAACCATAATCTCCCAGGAACAGATCTACACACAGGCCTGGTTTGGCTCATCTTCTCTGCTTTAAGAATAGAAGCTGATTCAGACACAACCCTTTATCCTGACCAAGTTGTTTGCCATGGAAGATGACTTTTGCTTTCTCAGGTCCTTCATAGCTGCCTACATATTCTCCAGGGATCATTTAGCCATGGACATTTGAGGTTATCACCAGGTGGAAGATCCATTACATTCCAGTATTATAAGACCAACTCTTTCCCTGCTTTTCTGTAAAGTAAGATTGAGGGAACACTGTATGGTTAGGGTTAATAACAGGTTCGATTTGGGTTAGGAATCATTTTGCTGGGTGAATAATGGTATTGGGAACCTGCGATATTTATAAGAATATAGAGGTGAAATGTATGCATGAAAACAGAAATCTAAGTATGATTTGAAGCCCAGAAGGGCATTGGGCCCTTGATTGGGATACTTATCATTGAATTAACTTCTGAACAGATGTCTCAGATAAATCGATATACAATGGCATATGACCGTGTACCTTGGATGATTGAATGTAGAAAAGAACATCCAGTCAAAAAGGGATAGTAGGTAGGATTAGAAAGATAGTAGTTAGGATTAGGAAGAAGAGTGCGTGTAGAATTTGCAACAAAAGTTCTTTAGCAATAGGTTTTCGGTTAGAGAATGAATTTAAATGTCAGCACATGTGAAGAGTCAGTCACAATGATGAAATTGGGAAAATATGTAGGAAAGCAGATATAAATAGAGACATTAGGTAATCAGGCAAAGTATATAGTGAGTGATAGGATTAGACATTTTCAACAGGGTTGAGGATGAATATATTATCTTAGGAAGAAACAAATATGTAGTCACCAATAGGATTTACATTTGAGAGCATTAGGCAACCTGGACATGATATTTTTAGTAATCCATGTTCACTTTCCATTTAGGCTTTGGTACAATCATAAATGTGAACTTTGAATTTTGTGCCCAGAATATTTCTGTGATTAAATATATATATGTAGATCAGGTGACATGAGTATTTCTCCACCATTTTTGGGAGCAATATTGACTGACTACTACTGACTGATAGGTATAGATACTTTATGTGATTTGGCGTCATGAGAAAACCCAAGCACCTCTTCATGGCTTGAAGAACTCATTTGAACCAAAGAGCCACAAGTGATGCTCATTCATTTCCATTTGAAAACAGCTTTCTTCAGGCTTCACAAAGGGGTGACCTGAGGCAAAGAACTTCCTGACATTCTGGGCAACAGAACAATAGGTAAGCAAATGGCCCAAAGCAGGGTTTCTCCACTGAGACTTTCCTGATCACACTCTCCCAGCTCACGTGTAAAGTTAGATTGAGGGAAAAGTCTATGGTTAGGGTTAATAACATATTCGATTTTGGTTAGGAATCATTCTGAAGGATGAATAATGGTATTGGGAGACTGGGATATTTACAAGAATATATAGGTAAAATACAAGTATGAAAACAGAAATCTAGGTACAATTTGAAGCCCAGAAGGGCATTGGGCCCTTGAGTGGGTTACTTAGCTATGAGTTATGTCCTGCCCAGATGTCTCAGATAAATCGATATTCAATGGCATTGGACCTTGTACCTTGGAGGATTGAATGTTGAAGAGAACATCCAATTAAAAAAAGAAAGTCCGTAGGATTAGGAAGATAGTTGCTAGGTTTAGAAACAAGAGTGAGTATAGGATTTGGACAAAAAGTTCTCTAGCAATAGGTTTTCAAGTAGAGAGTGAATGTAAATATGAGCACATGTGAAGAGTCAGTCACAATGAGAACTGGTGAAAATATGTAGGAAAGCAGATGTCAATAGAGACTTTAAGAAATCAGGCAAAGTTTAAAGTGAGGGATAGGATGAGATATTTTCAACAGGCTTGAGATTGAATATATAATCTTAGGAAGAAACAAATATATAGTCAACAATAGGATTTACATTTGAGAGCATTAGGCAACCTGGACATGGATGTTTTTAGTAATGCATGCTCACTTTCCTTTTAGGCTTTGGTACAATCATAAGAGTGACCTTTGTTTTCTGTGTCCAGAATGTTACTGTGATAAAATGTATATGTAGATTAGGTGACATGAGTATTTCTTCCACCATTACTGGGAGCAATATTTTGAAGACATATAAATTCGTATTGGGGGAACAAAGAGGTGTACCATGTGTCTATGAATATAGAAATAATGCATGAATAGACCATACTGTGAACAAATAATATAACTGGTTCCAACTTTAAATAATTGATTTAATTAATATCTGAAAATGTAAAGGAAATCTTAAATTGATATACATACATTCATTATAACCAGTCATAAATCTAACGGTAATATTAGGGTTATGGTTTATCAAAAAGAATGTGTCAGTTTTGCTTCAAAAGTGATTATGGAAATCGAAAACAATGTGTTTGAAAAGAAGTCTCATGAAAAGACCAGTCAAAAAATCTGGAGGAATATATGTGTTCTGAAGCAGGAAGTGATTGAAATTGAAACAAATGCCTATAAATTTGTGAACTTGTGGATGAAATATATATCCTATGATGTGCATAAACTGAGAAAATAGTAATGTACCACTGTTGAATAAAAATGAACCGGAAAATACACATCATGTCCCATAGAAAACTACTTGCATTGATATTAAACTGGGTATTACTGTAGAAATATTAGGATTCGTATGCACCATCCACTGAAGTTAGCTTTCAGTACTAGGTAACAAATATGTATTTCATGTTGATGAATATTTCTGAGAATTATCTTGTGAAAAGTTGATCATAAATCCACATACATGAATATGAATGATTTTAAGGAGTGTATAATAAGACTCATATATTTCATATTTTGAAAAATTTGTAGAGTGTGTATATATATATATATATATATATATATATATATATACAAAAAAAGACATTAAAAACTAGCAATATGTATGCCAAACAAAATTCATCATGAAATATATATGTCATCCACAGATGCAAAAATATTTATTTCACTGAAAATGGATTTATGTATAATGTTGTTCTACTAGGAAGCTCACCCATATTTTGAATTTTCAGTTCCAACAATGTTTAGGAGGAGTGATCTCTTCTCATAATTTGTATCTGCCAAGTCAGCCACCTCACAAAAATGTACATGTGATAACAGATAGGATACTATATGTGCATGTAAAAATACATGTGCTGAATAGGCTACAGAAAAATGAGACAGGAATTTGTTGAGAGCCACAGCTGAAGGGGCCCCAGCAAACTTCCAGCTGCCAGCAAATTTCCAGCTGCCAGCTGATTATTGGCTCACAGCGACCCCAGCATCATCTAGCTGATTGGCTCCTCTGTGGTGATGCTCATTGGGCTGTTTCCCTGCCCTTTCAGACCATGGTGCTGCTCCTTGGGGGACTTTTTTGGCTCCACCCACATGACCCAGCCAATCGGCCTCAAGAGCAGTAAGATTGTGGCAGGTGGAGAGGCTTGTGTGTGTGAGAGAGACTTTACAAGGAAGCCAGTAGTGGCAGTTGGGCTCTGAGGGTTTTTCCTGAGGAGTTGTTTTGTTTGCCGTGTGTGGTTCTAAAAATAAAGTTTTTTTTTTTTTTTTTTTTTTTGACAAGTGGCTCCTCAATCATGCCCAGCCAGACTGCAGCATTTGGTGGCTCGCATGGGGAATGACTGAGGGTAAGTGATAAGGTAAACTGCTTGCCCCTGTGGGCAACGTGAAAGGATGGGTAGCCATTTTAAGATGACTCCTTTGTTTTGCTTCACTTTTGTTTTAAGTTGCCTGTCCCTGGAGATGAGTGGGACGGAAGAAAAACCGCTCACATCTGAGAAAAAACTATTTACGTCTGAGGAACAGATAGGTATAAAGGACGGATGCACATGTCAGGAGGATAGAAAGGCTATAATGACTTTTTGATGTTCCTTTTTTAATTCATTCTGTCTCAGTTTTGTTTGGCGTCATCTTGTTGGGTTGTATTATATTAGAAATACGGGATCAGAAATTAGTAAAAAACAAACTGAAAGAGTGTTAAATAAATTGTTAGAGAAAGGAGGCATCTCAGAAATATCAAGGACAGTCAGGGCATTTGTTGATACAATACAAAAATGTAGCCCATGGCTTTTGAAGGAGGAGTCATTAAATATATCACAATGGAACCATCATGGTGAAGATTTAAAAAGATTAGAAAAGAGCAGCCCAGGGACTATGCCAGTTGGCACATTGCCATTGTGGACGTTCATATCTGGTTTGCTTAGTCCAAAGCCTTCAGTTCAGACAAAGATAGAGGAACCAAGTTTAGACCACAAAAAGCAATCAGGGGCAAAGTTAAAAAAGGAGACTGCTACTAACACCTTTCTGTCACCAGAGGATGTAAATGTCCAACTAACAAGGCCACTTCCATGTGCTAGGAGGCCCCCAACCCCCACAGTTGATAGTTCGGATCCTGAAACAGGATCTCAAATATTAACATGCCCTGTATTTGAGGTAGAAGGGCAGCGAATTCACCATGCTTTAAATTTCAAAATAGTGAAGCAGCTAAAAGAGGCTGTAACAACATATGGTCCTCAAGCACACTTCATTGTAAGCTTGGTCGAATCCATTAACACCTTGAACATGACGCCAGCAGATTGGGCTAATATGTGTAAAGCTGTGCTAAATGGAGGTCAATACCTATTATGGAAGGTTGCCAATGGGGAATTTTGCAAGGAGACGGCTAGGCGAAATGCAGCAGCTGGTTATCCTCAGAGAAATCTAGATTTGTTGTTAGAAAAGAGACCTTATGAGGATCAGCAACAACAAATTGCATATGATCCTGGCGTATACGCACAAATTGCTGTAGAGGCAGTTAGGGCATGGAAGACTTTACAAGGACATGGAGGTTTACAAGGTCAATTATCTAAGGTAATACAAGGAGCTAATGAATCTTACGCTGGATTTGTAGATAGGCTTATTGAAACAGCTACAGAGTTTTTGGAAATACAGAACAAGCAATGCCATTATTAAAACAACTGGCTTATGACCAAGCGAATCATTGCTGCAGAGGTATCATTAGACCATGGAAACATGAAGATTTAAACACATTTCTTAAATTTTGTAGAGACATTAATGAACAAGAGCAAGTCGTGGCAGCTTTAGTAAAACAGGCTTTAGATGCCAGGCCAAGAACATGCTACAATTGTGAACAAACAGGACTTTTTAAAAGGAATTGCCCCATAGGAGGAGGGTTTAACAAAACTAGGTATCAAAGGACTAGAATACCAGGTATTTGGCCACGATGCCGTAGAGGGAGACATTGGGCTAATGAATACCATTCTCAAACCACCATTGAGGGTACTTCATTATCAAAAAACAAACAAGCACAAGGTGTTTATCCACGATATCATGGAGAAAGGCATCCGGCCCCTTTGCCAAAAAATGGACAGGGGGGCCCAATGCTCTGGGGCTTGAAACTGCAAATATATGGAGCACTGGAGGAAACCAGCAACCCCATCAGTGTAGTGCCCACGACACATTATTCATCAGATCCCTCATCAGACAAACCAGAGGGAGCGCAGGGTTGGATATCTGTGCCTCCGCCAGATCAATACTAACTCCAGAGATGGGAGTTCAAATCATTCCCACAGGGGTGAAACTACCTCTTCCTAAAAGAACAGTAGGCTTATTATTGGGATGCAGCTCTTCTACTCTAAAAGGACTTATGATGAGTCCTGGGTTATTGATCCCGATTATGAAGGTGAAATAAAAATTATAGCCAGTTCTCCAAAGGGTATATCAGTAATTTCTCCAGGAGATAGAATAGCACAATTACTAATAATACCCAGCCCACATGATAAATTTTACAGTCATGCTGTAGAAAGAGGTTCCAAGGGATTAGGCTCCACAGGTGTAGATTGGGCTATGCTTTCTTTAAATTTAGATTCTCGCCCCATGCTAAAACTAAATATTCAAGGACATGAATTTAATGGGCTACTGGATACAGGTGCAGACCTTAGCATCATCTGTCATCAAGAATGGCCAAAACATTGGCCATTACAACAAGCCACTCAAACGCTTCGAGGCCTAGGAGTGGCGACTAATCCCCATAAAAGTGCAATGGTATTAGATTGGAAGGATCCTGAAGGATGTGAAGGAACTATACAGCCATATGTATTGGAACATCTTCCCATAAATTTATGGGGATGAGATGTCCTAGATCAATTAGGTTTGACATTAACAAATAACATCAATCAAAATTCACCCACTATTATGGCTAGACAAGATTTTAGGAAAGGAAAAAGATTAGAAAAACAAGAACAAGGTATAGCAGCACCAATACAAAAAGATCAAGGAACAGATAGACATGGGTTGGAATTTCAGAAAGGGTCACTGAGACAATAAATATTACTTGAAAATCAGAAAGATCAGTATGGGTTCCTCAGTGTCCCCTGACTAAAGAAAAGATACAAGTAGCCCATGACCTGGACAAACAACAATTAGCGGAAGGACATATACAACCTTCTGTGTCTCCCCATAATACTCTCATTTTTGTCCTTAAAAAGAAATCTAGTAAATGGAGATTATTGCAAGATTTAAGAGCCATTAATAATGGGATGGTTATTATGGGACCTGCTCAATCAGAGATTCCTCAATTGTGTGCTTTGCCAAAAACTTGGTATGTTTTCGTTGTAGATATTAAAGATCATTTTATTTTCAATTCCAATTCATCCTGAGGATAGTCCAAGTTTTGCATTTACTATACCTGCACTGAATCATGAAGGTCCTGACAAGAGATATGAGTGGAAAGTACTCCCTCAAGGGATGGCTAACAGCCCAACTATGTGTCAAATTTATGTTAACAAAGTAATCCAGCCACTTAGAAATCAAATTCCTGAAATACAAATTTTTCACTATATGGATGATGTATTATTAGCACACAAAGCTAAAAACCCATTGCTAGAATGGTATGCCACACTTACAAACGTATTAAAAAATTATAACCTAGAGATAGCAATAGGTAATTAAGTTTTCCAATTAATTATTTAGTAGCTCTATTATCCTCAACCATGGTCAGTCAACCAAAAATTCAAATACGAGTAGATCAACTCAAATCAATTAATTACTTTCAAGAGTTATTAGGAGACTTAAATTGGATAAGGCCTCATCTAGGTATACCAACAGGAGAGTTGGGACCTTTATTTGATATCCTAAAAGGACCATGAGATCCAAATTCACTCAGAATGTTAACGCCTGAAGCAAGAAAAGCAATAAAAATCATTGAAACATATATGGGAAATATGCATTTGGATAGAGTTGATATAATTTTGCATTTATTATTTATTGTACTAACAACAACAAAAAATATTCCTACAGGAGTATTTTGGGAAGAAGGTCCATTATTATGGATACATTTATCTTATTCTTCTAACACAATTATTACTAGCTATCCTGAGGCTGAGGGACAATTAATACTCATAGGAATAAAAGCAGCAAAAAGAGTGTGTGTGGAATTTCAACCAATAAAATTATTACTCCATATACTATGAATCAAATTGATGAATTAGCTAATGAGTTAAATACTTGGGCAATAATCGTGTGTAAATCTAATGTTTCATTTGATAACCACTTACCATCTTATCTTTTATTGTCTTTTTGGTCATCGCATCCTGTAATTTTTCCAAAAATGACAAGAAAACACCTATCATGAATGTTCCAAATATATTCACCGATGGGTTAAATAATGGTACAACAGCAATAGTTACACCTGATCCAACTTTTATATTTTTAGTACCAAAACAATCAGCCCACAAGGTAGAGCTTAATACAGTATTACAAGCTTTTGTGATTTTTAAAGATTCTGTATTTAATTTATTTTCCGATAGTCAGTATATAGTTAATGCTATAGTATCCCTTGAAGATGCTGGTAGGATTTCCCCCTTCTCTACTGTTTTCTCTTTGCTTTCCACTATACAAAGTCTAATCTGGGACAGAAAAGATCCATTCTTTATAGGACATATCAGGGCACATACAGGATTGCCTAAAGCCCTTAGTTTGGGCAACGATTTAGCAGATAAAACTATACTTGACATACATACATATTTTCTTTACACTAGAAGAAGCAATAAATTTTCATAAAAAGTTCCATGTCAATGCTTATACTTTACAAAAGCATTTCAAAATAACTAAGGAACAAACTACACAAATTATAAAACAATGTCAAAATTGTGTGACCTTTTTACCACAAGTTAATCTTGGAGTCAATTCTAGAGGATTGATACCTAACCATATTTGGCAGATGGACGTCACACACTTGCCAGAATTTGGAAAATTAAAATATTTGCATGTTACAGTTGATATTTCTTCTGGATTTTTGATGGGCTCCCTTCATGCTGGAGAAAAAAACTAAAGATGTTATAGCTCATTGCTTACAAAATTGTGCCACTGTGGGCATTCCAAAACAGTTAAAAACAGATGTTGCCCCCGGTTACACTTCTAACTCTTTTAAACAATTTTGCTCATCATTTGGCATTACTCATATAACAGGAATCCCATACAATCCACAGGGACAAGGCATAGTTGAAAGAGCACATCAAACACTAAAAATGTACTTATTAAAGCAAAAAGACGGAATTGAGAAGGGGTATATATTCCCCAAAGATAAACTTAAATTAACGCTTTTTACTGTAAACTTTTTAAACTTGGATTCATCAGGACTTAGTGCTGTGGAAAGGCATATGTTTCCAAAAAATGTGCATAAGCCCAAGGTACTTTGGAAGGATATTCTAATAGGACAATGGAAAAGTCTTGACCCAGTAATTGTCTGGAGTTGGGCATCTGTTTTTGTGTTTCCACAGGAAGAACAGCAGCTGATTTGGATTTTGGAGAGATTAACTAAAGTCCTGACCCAGTGATTGTCTTTAGTCAGGGGTCTGTTTGTGAGTTTCCACAGGAAGAACAGCAGGCGATATGGATTCCAGAGAAATTAACTAAAGTGATTTCTATAGACCAAAAAGAAGATGATTTCGCTCAAATTCATAACAGCTGATATCCAAAACTCCAGTTTGGCTATCCTTACATCTGCGACAGAACCAGGATGCTTTTTTCAATATCTATTTTATTATTGCCCTTTCCCAAATCATGAAGTTCTATTTTGTATTTTTTTTTTAGCTCATACAGACCTAGGTTAATGTTTTGCTGATCAGTTCTATTTTTTGACTATAGAGTTTTTAGACATTCCAATGGTGATTTCACCTGTAAAAAGTTATAAGGCCTTTACTATTATGTTATGTGTTGTATATATTATATTATTTGTGCACACTTGTGTTTTGTGTTTTATGTTTGAATGTACATATATCCATATATCATATATGATGTGTGCTCATGAAAAAATGGATCCAAATTTTTTTTTATCCATACGATTTAAATAGTTTAATTTAAATTGGGTAAACAACTGTTGAGGATTATTTTAATATGTGAACAAAAAAAGGAGTTTAGCAGAACTGTTTGTTTACTTTCACCTTTCCTTTTCATTATATTTAATAATTTTCTTCAAGATAATGTAAATTGTTAAGAAAATTGGTTTTTTTAGTGCCTTCTGGAATGATAAGTAATTTTTTCTTTAGCCATTATTGCCAGAATTCTAATCTTCAACCCAGTGCTGGTGAAGACAAAGGTAAAACCAATCTACAGCTTCTGCAATAGCCATCACTGAACTGCTTGCAGAACTTGCCTGGAATATGTATCACTTGTATGCATTGTGAACTCACATGTATGCATTGTGAACTATCTGTTGGTGCTGCGACTTGTGGTAGTGTTGGGGAATTTTTGCTGATGCTTTCATTGGTGGTACAAGTTTTCCAAAAGGAGACATCAATTGGCTTGGTGTATCTTCCCTATTCTCACTTTATAGAGGTCAGGAACCTTTCAGAGGAAGGCGAAAGACTTCATCTGCAATGACTGTACTTTCGGCCATTTTGGTTTTGGATGCACACATGGGATCTTTCTTTAGATCCATAAGGGGCTGAGAATTTAATCAACAGCCTCACACAGAGCTAAGAGGCTGATTCAGACACATCCCTTTCCAAAGCAATTAAGCAAAGAGCCACAGGTGATTTCCATTCATTTCCATTTGAAAACTGTTTTCTTCAGGTTTCACAAAGTGGTGGCCTGAGGCAAAGAACTTCCTGACATTCAGGGTAACAGAAAAATATGTAAGCAAAAGTACCAAAGCAGGGTTTATCCACTGAGACTTTTCTGGTCACAGTGATCTGAGTTTTCTGAGATTCTCGCCATTCACTTCAGCTATCCAGAACATAGCCATGTAACAGAACTTGGAAGTGATTCATATCTTGGACACAAAACCATGAGCCTCTTCTGGAGAGTGGCCAGAATTCAGGAAGAAAACAGCAACTTAGGAAATTAGCAGGTGTTGCCCATCGATAAGGCAAGCCAAAGTCCATACATAAATCAGGCAGGATAAATGCTGGGAAGCTTTCTACCAGACAGGACACATCCATTGAATCATTCTCTTTTCTAATGTCTACAACCACGGACACAGTGCGATACACAGACATAGAAACAGTCACCTTGTCATATGACTTATTATAAACAGTTCACTCCAAACCAAACAAACCACCTTTCCTACATATTCTCAGAATATGAGACAAACCAAAAAACCACACCCACACAACAAAGGCACCTCCTTCCCTCAAATGGGTCTGTGACTATCTGGAGTGTCCTCTGACTGGTGGGCCACACTATGTTCCCCTGAGATGGCCTGTCCTGTATGAGATTAGGTCTCCTTGGTCAACTCTGTGAACTTGTCAGAAGCCATCGGTGAGCCCCTACCTGCTTGCTCAGAAAAGGCCCCTCTTCAGAGCTTTCCTGTTATTTGGCCATTCCCATATCAGTAGGTATCAAGAAAGATTGACTCTATCCTTGGAAAATCAAAACAAGTGAGACCACTGCGACTGGGACTTGGACTGGCTTTGGGTGCCTGGCTTACTGGATCTAAGTTTAGAGAGTTTGATCACCACGGAAGTGAGGTAAGTCACTTCCTTCAGGAACTGAATGAGTTCACTGCCTTGGCAACCACTTTGTCCTAACAGTTGATTCCAAGGGTCCCATGAGATGGAGGCTGCCCCTGCTTCCTGTGCCACTTTCACAAGTTAGAATGGTATATCAACCATAGGCACACAGGAACAGCTCTCCACACAGGCCTGGTTTGGTCCATCTTCTCTACATTAAGATTAGAGAGGCTGATTCATACATATCCCTACATCCTGACCAGGTTGTTTGCCATGGAAGCTGACTTTTGCTCTCTCAGGTCTTTCATAGCTGCCTACAACTTATCCAGGTGTCATTTATGTAGGACATTTGAGGTTCTCAACAGGTGGAAGATCGCCTACATTCCTGTATTGAAATACCAACTCCTTCCCTGCTCTTCTGTAAAGTTAGATTGAGGGAAGAGTGTATGATTAGAGTGAATAACAGGTTCGATTTGGGTGAGGAATCATTCTGAGGGTTGAAAAACAGTATTGGGAACCTGCGATATTTACAAGAATATATAGGCGAAATATAAGTATGAAAAAAGAAATCTAGGTAAGATTTGAAGCCGAGAAGGGCATGGGAACTTGATTGGGATACTTAGCGTT
Organism: Callospermophilus lateralis; assembly: GCF_048772815.1. Lineage (NCBI taxonomy): Eukaryota > Metazoa > Chordata > Mammalia > Rodentia > Sciuridae > Callospermophilus > Callospermophilus lateralis. The sequence continues at coordinate 2,763,699 of NW_027512569.1, forward strand.
GAATTACGTTCTGAACAGATGTCTCAGATAAATCAATATACAATGGCATAGGACCATGTACCTTGAATGATTGAATGTGGAAGAGAACATCAAGTCAAAAATGAATACTCGGTAGGAACAGGAGGTAGTAGTTTTAGGAAGAATAGTGAGTATAGGATCTGGACCAAAAGTTCTTTAGCAATATGGTTTCAGTTGAGAGTGAATGTAAAAGTTAGCACATATGAAGAGTCAGTCACGATGATGAACTGGGGAAAATATGGAGGAAAGCAGATATCAATAGAGACATTAGGAAATCAGGCAAAGTATAAACTGAGTCATAGGACTAGACATTTTCAACAGGGTTGAGTTTGGATATATAGTGTTAGAAAGAAACAAATATGTAGTCACCAATAGGATTGACATTTGAGAGCATTAGGCAACCTGGACATGGATGCATTTAGTAATCCATGCTCATTTTCCATTTAGGCTTTGGTACAATCACAAGAGTGACCTTTGTTTTATGTGTCCAGAATATTACTGATAAAATATATATGTAAATCAGGTGACATGAGTATTTCTTCCACCATTTCTGGGAGCACTATTTTGAAGAAATATAAATTAGTATTGGGGGTACAAAGGGGTATACCCTGTGTCATAGAATATATTGATAATGCATCAATTGACCATCATGTGAATAAATAATATAACTGGTTCCACTTTAAATAATGGATTGAATTGATATCTGAAAATATATAAAAAATCTAATATTGATATACAGTCATTCATTCCAACGAGTTATACATCTAATGGTAATATTAGGGTTATCGTTTATCATGAAAGGTGTGTGAGTTTTGCTTCAAAAGTGATTATGGAAATCGAAAATAATGTGTTTGGAAAGAAGTCTCATGAAAATATCAGTCAAGAAACATGGAGAAATACATGTGTTCTGAAGCAGGAAGTGACTGAAAGTGAAACAAATGCCTATCAATTTGCTAACTTGTGGATGAAATATGTATCCTATGATGTGCATAAACTGAAGAAATAGCAATGTACCATTGTTGAATAAAAATGAACTTCAAAATACACATCATGTCCCATAGTAATCTACTTGAATTGATGTTAAACAGGGTCAGTAACTGTAGAAATGTTAGGATATGTATGCACCATTCAACGAATTTAGTTTTTAGTACTAGGAAACAAGTATGTATTTTAGGTGGATGAGTATTTCTGAGAATAATCTTGTGAAAAGTTGATTACAAATCCACATACATGAATATAAATGAATTTAGGGAGTCTACAATAAGACACATGTTTCATATTTTGAAAAATCTAGACAGAGTGTATATACATATATATACACATATATATATACACACACACACACACAGAGATATTAAAAATAGCAATATATATGCCAATTGAAATTTATCATGAAATATACATCATCATCAGATCCAAAAATATTAATTTCACTGAACATGGATTTTTGTATAAGGTTGTTCAAATAGGAAGCTCACCCATAGGTTGTATTTTCAGTTCCAACAGCGTTTATGAGGAGTGATCACTTCTCACAATTTGTATCTGCCAATCAGCCACCTCATGAGACTGTATGTGTGATAACCAGGTAGGATTCTATATGTGCATATAGAAACACATGTTCTGAATAAGCTAGAGAGAATGGGAGACAGTAATTCACATATTTGTTAACTTTAAAAACACATGGAGAACTATTTCAATTAAAAATTGACTAGATTTATTACTCCTACCCTATATAATGCAAAAGGCAAGTCCAACTATACACCATGCCTCCTATGAAATGCTTGTATTTTTATTTTGTTTGAGTTATTTTTCTCCATCATATTAGGATTAGTAGTCAGAGTCTATTAGGATATGGGTTAATGTCAGGGATTCAGTATTTCAAATAAATGCTGCACACAAATTTTCACACTCTCATACAGAAAAATGCCTTGACATTACCCTCGCCTGAAGTAAGACACAATTAGAGGAGAAGAGTTAAAAATTCTGTGAATACATATCTGGAATGGAATACGCTCAGGAGTTCACAACCTTGGAGGTGGTAGAGGAGTTTCCAAAAGTAAGGGACAGGGTAAACACTCAACAAACATGGAGCTCTGCTGGCCTAAAGACTTCTTGAGAAACTGCCTCTGAGGTTGCGCACTTGAAATATAAGTATTTGTCAGGAGCTTCCTTTGTAGTGAGACCATCAAAGCTGGGTGTGCATATATGTGACCTGGAGGACATAGTTTCTTATTTTCCACTGAACATGAGGCAGCAGTGCTGATTTCTCTCTATGTAGGTTAACAGTGTCCACTGGGGGCTAAGTTTCTCTCTGTGTGGACTGTGAAGCCATTTGGTCATCCTCCACTTTTCGTGGTATTTCTTACTGCTGCACTGGGAGTTTGTTATTTGCTTCACGAAATACAAGTAGTTCACCTGGTACAGTGCTGGAGGGAGTTCTGTCACCTGTGGTGGGTAAGGGTCTGCAAGAGAATGCACCAACCATGCTTCTATCCCACATAGCTTTCCCTTGACCATAGCACCCTGATTCTGAACATTGCCCTGAAACCTCTCCAAATAACAAGATGCCTTTACATATAAGGGTCTGCTTGCTGCACCATGTCAGTCACAAGCCATTTGGAAGACAATGAAAGATCCCCATGGCCCCACCACAGATGTTTTATCACACACCTTCCCTCCACTTCTCTAGGCCCACTACTCAGAAGGCTCCAACTTACTGGCATCACTGTTCTACACCATTTGCATGAAACCCAGTCAATCAAGGCACTGTCTGTTATACTCATGATCAGAAACCGGTCATCCAAACTTTCTCCAGTGGCACCTGGTCCTGGGAATTTCAAAAATTTCATGGTATTTATCTAGCCATTTTTCAAGGATGAAGTTGGAGGCACTGTGGGTTTCAATTCATTCAGGAACCATTAAATTTTGAGAAAGCTGATTTCAATGAAATCTATATAGAACTCTCACAGACAAGGCTTCTCAAAGAGTGGCCAAAAGGTCACATGAAACCAGGCCCATTGAGGTCTACAATGTGAGGTTCATGTCTGTTTTGACTCTCAACTATGGCTGCCAAGTCATTCAGAATAAAATCATGTGATATCCTGGCTGAAATTTCCAATGCTCTGTGGAAAGCCACCCTGGGCCTAGATCTCAGTTTCCAAGGGCAACTCTCATGTGTGGCCTCTTATAATCCCAACACAATTCATGACACCTCTTCTCTGAGTTCAGTTCCAGAACTCAGTGTCTAAGGGGAATCACACCAGAGTTCACGCCCAGGTGGACCCAGTCTGTTAGGGTAAAAGAAATTGAAGTTAAAGTGTAAAATAGTGGGTGTTGTAAAGTTTCTAAGCTGCAAAGCCTGAGTTAAAATGTAAAGGACCAGGTATTGTTAAGTTCCCATGCTAAACCTAAAACCTGAAATTCCTGTAGCTGTTAGGACAATTCCTGGCACTGCCCATTAAATATTCCCCCTGATCATCCAGTTGTTTAATAATCTAGGACCCTGTGCAGCTTGGCACGTAAGCATATCAGGGCCCAAACCAATCAGTTTGAATGTACCCCCCTCCTTAGGATCGACCTATCACCCCCGCCCGACCTGATGCCACCAATGAATGTGCTAATCAAGTTTGAGAGTTGTTGTTCGATTTTCCGACTGGTCAAGATGATTTCCTCTGATATATATAAAGCCTCTGTCTACCCAAAAAGTGTACTGAAGCACTGCTTAACCTCTTCTCGGGGCTCTGGGCCGCTGTTGCTTGTTGAGTGAGCACAGAGCCCCAGCGAACTGGATTGGATCCTCAATAAATCCCCATTGCTGTTGCATGAGCCAGTCTCTTGGTAGTCTCTTCCTCCGATGTCTGCTGGAATCTTACAGTCATCTCTTCCAACTGCCACACAAATGACCACAATTAAAACCAAAACACGGATCCAACATGGCGGCCGGCGAGGAAACAGCACTCTCAATATCTCCACATTAACGGGATCAGAAACACTCATTAAAACAGCTACATTCTACCTACTGAGGATCATCTAGCAAAATTCCGTTGAAAGAAGACCTGCCGAGAATTACTCTTTCAGCTATAGATCAGCGGGGAAAACTTAAGGGCCCCTCCCAGCTCTCCTGTGAGCGCAATAGCCAGACCGAGGGCGGCACGGGAGCCGGCGGCAGTCGCGGCTGCGGCAAGGGAGCCGGCGGCAGCCGGGGCAGCGGCACGGGAGCCGGCCGGAACCGGCGGGAGCCGCAGCAGCGGAGCGGGAGCCGGTGGGAGCCGCTGAGGCGCTGGCACAGGAGCCGGCAGGAACCGCGCGGCGCGGGACTCCCAGCTACCGCTCCCACCAGTGCTGACAACTGAGGTCTCTTGCATCAGATACGGGGGCGTGGCTACCAGAAGGTAAGCAAATTTGCTGGGGGTTCTCAGGACCAAGCTCTACAAACTTAGGGCCTGAGGGAGGCAAACAAGAAGAGTGTGCCCAGGCACTAATGAAACAGCTGCTCCACGCATGTGCAAGGTAGGTGGAACTGTGACCACCGACAAAACAGGCCCAGTGGACTGCCAGACACATCGCTCAGATTGGGGGAGGGGCAGAGCCGCCGGGCGCCTGCAAGTTACGCAGACCTGCGAATCACCAGCAGATCAGGCTCAGCAACCGCGGAGCGGCAGAGCCACCTCCGGGCCTGCAAGGTAGGCGCACTTGCCACACACCAGCAGGTCAGGCCCAACAAACTGCGGAGGGGCACAGCTGCCCCACGATACTGCTAGGTAGGCAGTACCCTGGCCACCAACAGAACAGGCTCAGAGGACGGCCAGACACATCGCCCGCCCCGGTTGGGGGAGGGGCAGAGCCGCCAGGCGCCTGCAAGGTAGGCAAACCTGCGTCTCACCAGCATATCAGGCCCAGCAACCCGCGGAGCAGCAGAGCACCCCCGGACCTGCAAGGTTGGCGCACTTGCCACCCACCGGCAGGTTAGGCCCAGCAACTCTCGGAGGGACACAGCTGCTCCACGCACGTGCAAGGTAGGCGGAACCGTGACCACTGACAAAACAGGCCCAGTGGCCCGCCAGATACATCGCCCCGGTTGAGGGAGGGGCAGAGCCGCCACCAGCGCCTTTTAGGTAGACGGACCTGCAACCGACAGACAGAACAGGCCTAGTGGCCAGCGGAGGGACAAAGCCGCTGCTCACGCCTGCAAGATAGGCGGACCTGTGACCACCGAAAGAACAGGCCCATCGAAAGTACAGGCACAGCGGCCTCCCGGCGTGGTAGGCACATTGCCTCAATTGGAGGAGGGGCAGAACCACCGCCAAAGCCTGCGAAGGAGAATTTGCAGCTATACAAGAGTAATATAAATATATAGGGGGAAAAATCAATAACACAACAGTTTCAAAAAGCAGAAAGAAACGCAATCAATATGAAAAGACAAGGAAAGAAAGGACCACAAGCAATGCAGGTCAACTCAACTTTAGAAGAGGTAATATCTGCAGCAGATGGAATGTCAGATAAAGAATTCAGGATATACATGCTTCAGATGATCTGGAGTCTCAAGGAAGACATTAGACAGCAAAATCAGACAATGAAAGACCACTGCGACCACTTTGACAATAAATTACATAAACAAATCCAAGAAGCAAAAGATCAATTATACAGGGAGATAGAGGTTATAAAAAACAAACAAACAGGAATCCTGGAAATGCAGGAAACAATAAACCAACTTAAAAACTCAATTGAGAATACTACCAGCAGAGTAGAACACTTAGAGGATAGAACATCAGACAATGAAGACAAAGTATTTCAACTGGAGAAGAACATAGACAGCTCAGCAAAGCTGTTAAGAAACCATGAGCAGAACATTCAAGAAATATGGGATAACATAAAGAGACCAAACTTAAGAGTCATTGGGATACAGGAAGGTACTGAGGTCCAAACCAAAGAAATGAGCAATCTATTCAACGAAATAATACGAGAAAACTTCCCAGACTTGAAGAATGAAACAGAATACCAAATCCTAGAAGCCTACAGGACGCCGAATGTGCAAAATCATAAGAGATCCACACCTAGACACATTATAATGAAGATGCCCAACATACAGAATAAGGAGAGAATTTTAAAAGCTACAAGAGAAAGGAAGCAGATTACATTTAGGGGTAAACCAATCAGGATAACAGCTGATCTTTCAACACAGACTCTCAAAGCTAGAAGATCCTTGAATAACATATTTGAAACACTGAAAGAAAATGGGTTCCAACCAAGAATCGTGTATCCCGCGAAATTAAGCTTCAGGACGGAAGATGAAATTAAAACCTTCCATGATAAACAAAAGTTAAAAGAATTTGCAGCTAGAAAACCATCTCTTCAAAACATCCTCGGCAAAATATTACAGGAAGAGGAAATGGAAAATATCAATGAAAACCAACAGCGGGAGGTAGTACAGTAAAGGGGGGGGAATAATCAAAGAGGAAAACAAACCATGTTTAGTAACATAAATAAACAAATATGGCTGGAAGAACAACCCATATCTCAATAATAACCCTAAATGTTAATGGCTTAAACTCACCAATTAAGAGACACAGGCTAGTAGAATGGATCACAAAACAAGACCCAACAATATGCTGCCTTCAGGAGACGCATTTGATAGGAAAAGACATACATAGACTGAAGGTGAAAGGTTGGGAAAAATCATATCACTCATATGGACTTCGGAAACAAGCAGGAGTGTCCATACTCATATCAAATAAAATAGATTTCAAGCCAAAGTTAATCAAAAGTGATGAAGAGGGACACTACATACTTCTCAAGGGAACCATACACCAACAAGACATAACAATTATAAATATATATGCCCCAAACAATGGTGCAGCTATGTTCATCAAACAAACTCTTCTCAAGTTCAAGAGTCTAATAGACCACCATACAATAATCATCGGAGATGTCAACACACCTCTCTCACCACTGGACAGATCTTCCAAACAAAAGTTGAATAAGGAAACTATAGAGCTCAATAACACAATTAATAACCTAGACTTATTTGACATATGTAAAATATAACACCCAACATCAAGCAGTTACACTTTTTTCTCAGCAGCAAATGGATCCTTCTCAAAAATAGATTATATATTATGTCACAGGGCAACTCTTAGACAATACAAAGGAGTAGAGATAATACCATGTATCTTATCTGACCATAAAGGAATGAAATTGAAAATTAACGATAAAAGAAGTAAGGAAAAATCATGCATCACTTGGAGAATGAACAATAGGTTACTGAATGATCAATGGGTTATAGAAGACATCAAGGAGGAAATTAAAAAATTCTTAGAGATAAATGAAAACACAGACACAACATATCGGAATCTATGGGACTCATTGAAAGCAGTTCTAATAGGAAAATTTATTGCTTGGAGTTCATTCCTTAGAAAAAGAAAAAACCAACAAATAAATGATCTAATACTTCAACTCAAAATCCTAGAAAAAGAAGAGCAAAACAACAGCAAAAGAAGTAGAAGACAAGAAATAATTAAAATCAGAGCTGAAATTAATGAAATTGAAACGAAAGAAACAATTGAAAAAATAGACAAAACTAAAAGTTGGTTCTTTGAAAAAATAAATAAAATCGACAGACCTTTAGCCACGCTAATGAAGAGAAGAAGAGAGAGAACTCAAATTACCAGCATACGGGATGAAAAAGGCAATATCCCAACAGACACTTCAGAAATACAGAAGATTATCAGAAACTATTTTGAATCCTTATACTCCAATAAAATAGAAGATAGTGAAGGCATCGATAAATTTCTTAAGTCATATGATTTGCCCAGATTGAGTCAGGAGGATATTAACAACCTAAACAGACCAATATCAATTGAGGAAATAGAAGATACCATCAAAAGATTACCAACTAAGAAAAGCCCAGGACCGGATGGGTATACAGCAGAGTTTTACAAAACCTTTAAAGAGGAACTAATACCAATACTTTTCAAGCTATTTCAGGAAATAGAAAAAGAGGGAGAACTTCCAAATTCATTCTATGAGGCCAACATCACCCTGATTCCTAAACCAGACAAAGACACTTCAAAGAAAGAAAACTACAGACCAATATCTCTAATGAACCTAGATGCAAAAATCCTCAATAAACTTCTGGCGAACCGGATACAAAAACATATCAAAAAAATTGTGCACCATGATCAGGTAGGATTTATCCCTGGGATGCAAGGCTGGTTCAATATACGGAAATCAATAAATGTTATTCACCACATCAATAGGCTTAAAAATAAGAACCATATGATCATCTCGATAGATGCGGAAAAAGCATTCGACAAAGTACAGCATTCCTTTATGTTCAAAACTCTAGAAAAAATAGGGATAACAGGAACATACCTCAATATTGTAAAAGCAATCTATGCCAAGCCTCAGGCTAGCATCATTCTGAATGGAGAAAAACTGAAGGCATTCCCTCTAAAATCTGGAAAAAGACAGGGATGCCCTCTCTCACCACTTCTGTTCAACATAGTGCTCGAATCACTGGCCAGAGCAATTAGACAGACGAAAGAAATTAAAGGCATAAAAATAGGAAAAGAAGAACTCAAATTATCACTATTTGCAGATGACATGATTCTATACCTAGCAGACCCCAAAGGGTCTACAAAGAAACTATTAGAGCTAATAAATGAATTCAGCAAAGTGGCAGGCTATAAAATCAACACATATAAATCAAAGGCATTTCTGTATATCAGCGACAAATCCTCTGAAATGGAAATGAGGACAACCACCCCATTCACAATATCCTCAAAAAAAATAAAATACTTGGGAATCAACCTAACAAAAGAGGTGAAAGACTTATACAATGAAAACTACAGAACCCTAAAGAGAGAAATAGAAGAAGATCTTAGGAGATGGAAAAATATACCCTGTTCATGGATAGGTAGAAGTAACATCATCAAAATGGCGATATTACCAAAAGTTCTCTATAGGTTTAATGCAATGCCAATCAAAATCCCAACGGCATTTCTTGTAGAAATAGAGAAAGCAATCATGAAATTCATATGGAAAAACAAAAGACCCAGAATAGCAAAAACATTGCTAAGCAGGAAGTGTGAATCAGGCGGTATAGCTATACCAGACTTCAAACTATACTACAGAGCAATAGTAACAAAAACAGCATGGTACTGGTACCAAAACAGGCGGGTGGACCAATGGTACAGAATAGAGGACACAGAAACCAATCCACAAAACTACAACTATCTTATATTCGATAAAGGGGCTAAAAGCATGCAATGGAAGAAGGATAGCATCTTCAACAAATGGTGTTGGGAAAACTGGAAATCCATTTGCAACAAAATGAAACTGAATCCCTTTCTCTCGCCATGCACAAAAGTTAACTCAAAGTGGATCAAGGAACTTGATATCAAATCAGAGACATGGCGTCTGATAGAAGAAAAAGTTGGCTATGATCTACATACTGTGGGGTCGGGCTCCAAATTCCTCAATAGGACACCCATAGCACAAGTGTTAATAACTAGAATCAACAAATGGGACTTACTCAAACTAAAAAGTTATTTCTCAACAAAAGAAACAATAAGAGAGGTAAATAGGGAGCCTACGTCCTGGGAACAAATCTTTACTCCTCACACTTCAGACAGAGCCCTAATATCCAGAATATACAAAGAACTCAAAAAATTAGACAATGAGATAATGAATTACCCAATCAACAAATGGGCCAAGGACCTGAACAGAAATTTCTCAGAGGAGGACATACAATCAATCAACAAGTATATGAAAAAATGCTCACCATCTCTAGCAGTCAGAGAAATGGAAATCAAAACCACCCTAAGATACCATCTCACTCCAGTAAGATTGGCAGCCATTAGGAAGTCAAACAGCAACAAGTGCTGGCGAGGATGTGGGGAAAAGGGTACTCTTGTACATTGCTGGTGGGACTGCAAATTGGTGCGGCCAACTTGGAAAGCAGTATGGAGATTTCTTGGAAAGCTCGAAATGGAACCACCATTTGATCCAGCTATTCCCCTACTTGGTCTATTCCCTAAAGACCTAAAAAGAGCTCACTATGGGGACACTGCTACATCCATGTTCATAGCAGCACAATTCACAATAGCAAGACTGTGGAACCAACCTAGATGCCCTTCAATAGACGAATGGATAAAAAAAAATGTGGCATTTATACACAATGGAGTATTACTCTGCATTAAGAAATGACAAAATCATAGAATTTGGAGGGAAATGGATGGCATTAGAGCAGATTATGCTAAGTGAAGCTAGCCAATCCCTTAAAAACAAATGCCAAATGTCTTCTTTGATATAAGGAGAGTAGCTAAGAACAGAGTAGGGACAAAGAGCATGAGAAAAAGATTAACATTAAACAGGGATGAGAGGTGGGAGGGAAAGGGAGAGAGAAGGGAAATTGCATGTAAATGGAAGGAGACCCTCAGGGGTATACAAAATTACATACAAGAGGAAGTGAGGGGAAAGGAGGAAAAATATAAGGGGGAGAAATGAATTACAGTAGAGGGGGTAGAGAGAGAAGAGGGGAGGGGAGGGGGGAGGGGGGATAGTAGATGATAGGAAAGGCAGCAGAATACAACAGACACCAGAATGGCAATATGTAAAGCAATGGTTGTGCAACTGATGTGAGTCTGCAATCTGTATGTGGGGTAAAAATGGGAGCGCATATCCCACTTGAATCAAAGTGTGAAATATGATATATCAAGAACTATGTAATGTTTTGAATAACCTACAATAAAAATTAATTTAAAAAAATTGTCAAAGACCAAAAAAAAAAAAACCAAAACACTCCCACATGGCCCTCATATTCTTCCATATAGACACTCATCATATCCTCTGGCTAAAGGTTTCCATGAGGGGCGCAGCCCAATACAGTGTCCAAAATAAGCTCCCTTGCCTCTGGTTTGCCTAAATTCAGGGTGGCCTGGACAACCTTCCTGTGAACCAGGAGTGGTCAAATAGGCCTGCCATTAATACTACTCCGCTTCACCAATTTGAGGCCTACTGACTGTGGGGTTTAGATTCTTTATGTGAATTGGAGTAATCAGAAAACCCAAGCACCTATGGGCTATTCTCTGCAGGGCTTTTAAGAAATCAATTGACCCAAAGGATCCCTATTCTCACTTGATGGAGGTCAGGAACCTTACAGAGGAAGGTGAGAGACTTCATCCATAATGACTGCTCTTTTGGCCAGTTTGGTTTGAATGCACACATGGGATCATTCTTTAGATCCATCAGGTGGTGATAATCTAAGCCACAGACTCACAAAGGGCCAAAAGGCTGAATCAGACACATCTCCTTCCAAAGAAATTAAGAAAAGAGCCACAGGGGATGTCCATTCATTTCCATTTGAAAACTGTTTTTTTTCAGGCTTCAAAAAGAGGTGGCCTGAGGCAAAGACCTTCCTGACATTCAGGTCAACAGAACAATAGGTAAGCAAAAGGCCCAAAGCACGGTTTCTCCAATGAGACTTAAATGGTCACTCTGATATCTGAGTATTCTGAGATGCTCTCCATTCCCTTCAGCTATCCAGTACATGGCCATGTCACAGAGCTTGGAGGTGGTACATATCTTGGAGAGAAAACCATGAGCCTATTCTGGATATTGGCCAGAATTCAGGAAGAAAACAGGAACTTAGAAAGATAGCAGGTGTTGCCCATCGATAAGGAAAGCCTCAGTCCATTCATAAATTGGGCAGGATACATGCTGGGATGCGTTCTACTAGACAACACAAATCCATTGATCCATTCTCTTTTCAACTGTTTACAACCACGGACACAGTGGGATACAAAGACATAGAAACACTCGCCTTGTCAAATGACTTACTAGAAAGAGTTCACTCAAAACCAAACAAACCGCCGCTACTACCTATTCTCAGAACATGAGACAAAACCACAAACACACACACACATACAAAGGAACCTCCTTCCCCCAAGTAGGACTGTGACTATCCCAAGTGTCCTATGACTGGTGGGCCATACTATGTTCCACTGAAATGGCCTGTCCTTTCTCAGATCTGGTCTCCTTGTCCAACTCTGTGAAGTTGTCAGGAGCCAGTGGTGAGCCACTACCTGCTTTCTCAGAAAAGGCCCCTCTTCAGAGCTTTCCTGGCATTTGGCCATCCACACATCAGTAGTTACCAAGAAACTCTGACTCTCTCCTTGGTAAATCAAAAAAATTGAGACCCCTGGGACTGGGACTGGGACTGGCTCTGAGTGCCTGGCTTCCTGGATCACAAGTTCAGACAGTTCCATCACCAAAGAAATGTGATGAGGTCACTTCCTTCAGGAACTGAATGAGGTCACTATATTGGCAACCACTTTGTCCTCACAGTTGCTTCCAAAGGTCCCATGATATGGAGGCTGCCCCTACTTCCTGTGATACTTTCACAGGTTAGAATGGTATATCAACCATAGGCACCTAGGAACAGCTCTCCACATAGGCCTGGTTTGGTCCATCTTATCTACATGAAAAAAATTGAGGCTGATTCAGACACAACCCTTTATCCTGACCAGGTTATTCACCATGGAAGATGTCTTTTGCTCTCTCAGGTCCTTCATAGCTGCCTACATCTTCTCCATGGATCATTTCTGCATGGGCCTTTTAGGTTCTCAGCAGGTGGAGAATCCCCTACATGCCTGTATTTTGAGACCAACTCTGTCCCTGCTCTTCTGAAAAGTTAGATTGAGGGATCAGTGTATGGTTAAGGTTAATAACATGTTTGATGTGGGTTAGGAATCATTCCGCTCAATTAATAATGGTATTAGGAAACTGTGACATTTTTAAGAATATATAGGTGAAATATAAGTATGAAAACAGAAATCTATGTAAGATTTGAAGCCCAGAAGGGCATTGGGCCCTTGATTGGGATACTTAGCATTGAATTACGTTATGCACAGATGTCTCAGATAAATCGATATACAATGAAATAGGACCTTGTACCTTGGATAATTGAATGTAGAAGAGAACATCCAATCAAACAGAGATAGTCTGTAGGATCAGGAAGATTGTCGGTAGGTGTTGAAATAAGGGCGAGTATAGACTTTGGACCAAAAGTTCTTTAACAATAGGGTTTCGGTTAGAGAGTGAATGTCAATATCAGCACATGTGTAGGGTCACTCACAATGATGAACTGGAGAAAATATGTAGCAAAGCAGATATCAATAGAGACATTAGGAAATCAGGTATAGTACAAAGTGAGTGATAATATTAGACATTTTCAACAGGATTGACCTTGACTGTATAATCTTAGGAAAATATAAATATGGAGTCACAAATAGATTGACATTTGAGAGCATTAGGCAATTTGGACATAGATGTTTTAGTAATCCATGGTCAATTTCCATTTAGGCTTTGGTACAATCATAAAGGTGAACTTTGCATTTTGTGTCCAGATTATTACAGTGATAAAATGTATATGTAGATCAGGTGGAGTATTTCTTCCACTGTTTCTGGGAGCAATATTTTGAAGATGCATAAATTAGTATTGGGGGTACAAATGGGTGTACCATGTGTTTATGAATATCGAGATAATGCATGAAGAGACCATACTGAGAATTAATAATATAACTGGTTCCAACTTTAAATAATGGAATGAATTGATATCTGAAAATATACATGAAATCTTATATTGATACACATACATTCATTACAACCATTTATACATCTAATGGAAATATTAGGGTTATGGATAATCATGAAAATTGTGTGTATTTTGCTTCAAAAGTCATTATGAAAATCAAAAATAATGTGTTTGGAAAGAAGTTTCATGAAAAGACCAGTCAAGAAACCTGCAGGAATACATGTGTTCTGAAGCAGGAAGTGATTGAAAGTGAAACAAATGCCTGTAAATTTGTTAAATTTGGGATTAAATATATATCCTATGATGTACAAAAAAAGAAGAAATAGTAATTTACCAGTGTTGAATAGAAATAAATGTCAAAATACATAACATGTCCCATAGGAATCAACTTGCTTTGATATTAAACTGGGTCAGTTGCTATAGAAATATTAGGATTTGTGTGCACCATTCACTGAAGTTAGCTTTCAGTACTAGGTAACAAATATGAATTTCAGGTGGATGAATATTTATGGAATAATCTTCTGAAAAGTTGATTATAAATCCAAGTACATGAACATGAATAAATTTATGGAGTGTATAAAAGACACATATATTTCATGTTTTGAAGAATCTGGAGAATATATATATACAAAAAACACACACAGAGACATTAAAAACTGGCAATATATATGCCAATAGGAATTCATCATGAAATATATATCATCCATTGAAGCAAAAATATTTATTTTACTAAACATGGATTTAAGTAAAATGTTGTTCAACTAGGAAGCTCACCCATAGGTTGAAATTTTAGTTCCAACAGTGTTTAGGAGGAGTGATCTCTTCTCACAATTTGTATCTGCCATGTCATCCACCTCACAAAAATATAAGTGTGATACCAGGTAGGATTCAATATGTGCATTAAAAATACATGTTCTGAATAGGCTTCAGAGAAAGGGAGACAGGAATTCACATATTTGTTAACTTTAAAAACACATGGAGAACTTTTTCATTTAAAAATTGACTAGATTTGTAACACCTACCCTTTATCATGCAAAAGGCAAGTCCAACTATACAACAGGCCTCCTCTGAACTGGTTGTATTTCTATTTTGTTTGGGTTATTTTCCTCCATCATATTAGGATTAGTAGTGAGAGTCTAGTAGGGTATGAGTAAGTGTCAGGGATTCAGAATTTCGAATGGAAAATAGGAAAATTAATCACATGTGTATTCAAATATGTGCTACACAAAAATCTCCCCACTCTGATCCAGAACAATGCCTTGACATTTCCTTCACCACAAGTAAGACACAATTAGAGGAGAAGAGATAGAAAATTTGTGAATACATATCCGGAATGGAAAATGCTCAGGATTTCACAACCTTGGAGTTGGGAGAGGAGTATCCAAAAGTAAGAGATAGGGTAAACACTCCACAAACATGAAGTTCTTTGGGCCTAAAGACTTCTTGACAAACTGCCTCTGAGTTTGGGCACTTAAAGTATATGTTGTTGTCAGGAGATTTAGCTTCCTTTGTAGAGAGACCATCAAATCTGGAATGGCATCTATGTGACCTGGAGGACATGGTTTCTTGTTTTCCAATTAACATTAGGCAGCAGTGATGAATTCTATCTTTGTGGGCAAACTTTGGCCACCTGGGTCTAAGTGTCTGCCCGCGTGGACTGTGAAGTCATTTGGTCATCCTCCACTTTTCATGGTGTTTCTGGCTGTTGCACTCATAGTTTGGTGTTGCTTCAAAAAATACAAGGAGTTCATCAGGGACACAGTGCTGGAGGGAGTTCTGTCAGGTGTGGTGGGTCAGGGTATAGAGGAGAATGCACCATCCAGGCTTCTATCTCACATAGCTGGCCCCCTTGACAAGAGCAACCTGATTCTGAACATTGCCCTGAAACCCCTCCATATAATAAGATGCCTTTACATATAAGGGTCTGCTGGCACCAGCATGTCAGTCACAAGCCATTTGGAAGCCAAAGACAGATCCACATGGCCCCACCACAGATGTTTATCACACACCTTCACACCACAGCTCTAGGCCCACTACTCAGCAGGCTCCAACTTACAGGCATCTCTGTTCTACTCCATTTTCATGAAACCCAGTCAATCAAGGCATTGTCTGGTACACTGATGATCAGGAACCAGATATCCAAAGGTTCTCCAGTGCCACCTGGTCATGGGAATTTCAAAACTTGCATGGTATTTATCTAGCCGTTTTTCAAAAATGAATTTGAGACACTGTGGGTTTCAATTAATTCAGGAACCATTAAATGGTGAGGAAGCTCATTTCAATGAAAGCTCTAGAGAACTCTCATAGGCAAGGCTACCGAAACAGAGGCCAAATGGTAACATTAAGCCAGGCCCATTGAGGTCTACAATGTGAGGTCCATGTGTGTTTTGACTCTCAATGATGGCTGCCAAGTCTTTCAGAATAAAATCATGTGATATCCTTGCAGAGATTCCCAGTTTTCTGTGCAAAGCCACCCTGGGCCTAGATCACAGATACCAAGAGCGAATCTCATGCGTGGCCTCCTAAAATCTCAAAACAATTCATGGCAATACTTCACTGAGGTCAGTTCCAGAAAGCAGTCTCTAAGTGGAATCACACCAGAGTTCAAGCCCAGGTGAACACAGTTATCTCTTCCAACTGACACACAAATGACCACAATTAAAACCAAAACACTTTGACATGGCCCTCATTTTCATCCATATAGACACTCATCTTAACCTCTGGCTGGAGGTTTTCATGAGGAGCGCAGTCCAAGACACTGTCCAAAATAAGCTCCCTTGCCACTCATTTCTTAAAGTCAGGGTGGCCTGGACATACTTTCTGTGAACCAGGCGTGATGAAATAGGCATGCTGTGAAGACTACACTGATTCTCTAATTTGAGGCCAACTGACTCAGAGGTTAAGATTCTTTATGTCAATTGGAGTCATGAGAAAACCCAAGAACCTCTGCAGGGCTTTGGAGAACTCCTTTGACCCAAAGGATCCCTATTGATGGAAGTCAGGAACCTCACAGAGGAAGGCGAGACGTCATCCACAAGGACTGCTCTTTTGGCCATTTTGGTTTTGGATGCACACATGGAATCTTTCTTTGGATCCATCAGGAGCTGAGAATCTAAGCCACAGCCTCACACAGGGCCAAGAGGGTGAATCACACACATCCCTTTCCAAAGCAATAAAGCAAAGGGCCACAGGTGATGCCCATTCATTTCCATTTGAAAACTGTTTTCCTCAGGCTTCACAAAGGGGT
Organism: Callospermophilus lateralis; assembly: GCF_048772815.1. Classification (NCBI taxonomy): domain Eukaryota; kingdom Metazoa; phylum Chordata; class Mammalia; order Rodentia; family Sciuridae; genus Callospermophilus; species Callospermophilus lateralis. The sequence goes on from NW_027512569.1 coordinate 2,780,558, forward strand.
GGCCTGAGGCAAAGAACTTCTTGAAATTAAGGGCAACAGAACATTATGTAAGCAAAAGGCCCAAAGCAGGGTTTCTCCACTGATACTTTACTGGTCACACTGATATCTGAGTTTTCTGAGATGCTCGCCATTCCCTTCAGATATCCAGTACATGGCCATGTCACAGAGCTTGGAGGTGGTATATATCTTGGACAAAAAAACATGAGCCAATTCTGGAGATCGGAAAGAATTTAGGAAGAAAATTGGAAATTAGGAAGATAGTAGGTGTTGCCCATCCTTAAGGAAAGCCGCAACCCATTCATAAATTGGGCAGGATGAATGCTGGAAAGCTTTCTACTAGACAGGACAAATACATTGATGCATTCTCTTTTCTAATGTATACAACCACGGACACAGTGGAATACACAGACATAGAAACACTCGCCTTGTCAAACGACTTACTAGAAACAGTACGCTCCAAAAAAAAAAAAAAAAAAAAAAAAAAAAAAAAAAAAAACTAACCGCCTTTCCTACCTATTCTCAGAAGATGAGACAAAATCATAAACCCACAACCACACCCACAAAGTCACCTCCTTCCCCCAAGTAGGTATGTGACTCTACGGAGTGTCCTCTGACTGGTGGGCCATACAATGTTCCCCCGAAATGTCCTGTCCTGTCTCAGATCTGGTCTCCTTGGCCAACTCTTTTAAGTTGTCAGAAGCCAATTTTGAGCCACTACCTGCTTTCTCAGGAAAGGCCCCTCTTCAGAGCTCTCCTTGCTTTTGGCATCATAATATCAGTAGAAACAAAGAAAGACTAACTCTGTCTTTGGTAAATCCAAGCAAGTGAGCCCACTGGGACTGGGACTGGGACTGGCTCTGTGTGCCTGGCTTCCAGGATCCCAAGTTCAGAGAGATCCATCACCAAGGAAGTGAGGTGAGGTCACTTCCTTCAGGAACTGAATGAATTCACTTCCTTGTAATCCATTTTGTCCTAATAGTTGCTTCCAAGGGTCCCATTAGATGGAGGGTTCCCCTACTTCCTCTGAAATGTTCACAAGTTAGAATGGTATGTCAACCTTAGGAACCCGGGAATATAGCTATCCACACAGGACTGGTTTGGTCCTTCTCCTCTACATTAAGAAGAGAGAGGCTGATTCAGACACATCCCTTCATCCTGACCAGGGTGTTTTCCATGGAAGATGACTTTTGCTCTCTCAGGTCCTTCATAGCTGACTATATCTTCTCCAGGGTTCATTTCTACATGGACCTTTGAAGTTCTCAGCAGGTGGAAGATCCCCTACATTCCTGTATTGTAAGACCAACTCTGTCCCTGCTTTTCATTAAATTTAGATTGAGGGAACAGTGTATTCTTAGGGTTAATAAAATGTTTGAATTGGGTTAGGAATCATTCTGCGGGATGAATAATGGTATTGGGAACCTGCGATATTTATAAAAATATAGAGGTTAAATATATGAATAAAAACAGAAATCTAGGTAATTTTGAAGCCTAGAGGGCATTGGGCCCTTGATTGGGATACTTAACTTTGATTTACATTGTGCACAGATGTCTCAGAAAAATAGATATATAATGGCATAGGACCTTGTACCTTGGATGATTGAATGTCGAAGAGAACATCCAGTCAAAAACGGATAGTCGGTAGGATTAGGTAGATAGTAGGTTTAGGAAGAAGTGTCAATATAGGATTTGGAATATATGTTCTATCGCAATAGTGTTTTGGTTAGAGAGTGAAAGTAAACATAACTTCATGTGAAGGGTCAGTCACAATGATGAACTGGGGAAAATATGTAGGAAACCACATATCAATAGAGACATAATGAAATCAGGCAAAGTATAAAGTGAGTGATATGATTAGGCATTTTCAACAGGGTAGAGTTTGAATATATAATCTTTGGGAGAAACAAATATGTAGTCACCAATAGGATTGATAATTGAGAGGATTAGGCAACATGGACAGGAATGTTTTTAGTAATCCATGTACACTTTCCATTCAGACTTCGGTACAACCATAAGTGTGACATTTACTTTTTGTGTCCTGAATATTACTATGATAAAATGTGTATGTAGATCTGGTGACATGAGTATTTCTTACACCATTTCTTGCAGTAATATTTAGAAGACATATACATAAGTATTGGTTGTACAAAGAGGTGTGCCCTGTGTCTATGAATATAGAGATAATGCATGAATTGACCACACTGTGAATAAATAATATAGCTGGTTCCACTTTAAATAATGGATGGAATTGATATCTGAAAATATTTAAGATATCTTATATTGATATAAAATCATTCATTCCAACCAGTTATACATCTATTGTTAATATTAGTGTTATTGTTTATCATGAACGGTGTCTGAGTTTCGCTTCAAAAGTGATTATGAAAATTGAAAATAATGTGTTTTGTAAAGAAGTCTCATGAAAAGACCAGTCAAGATACATGGATGAATACATGTGTTCTGAAGAAGGAATTGATTGAAAGTGAAACATATGCCTATAAATTTGCGAAACTGTGGATGAAAAATATATCCTATGATGTCCATAAACTGAAGAAATCGTAATGTACCAGTGTTGAATAAAAATGAACGTCAAACACACAGCATGTCCCATTGGAATCTACTCGCATTGATGTTAAACTGGGTCAGTTACTGTAGAAATATTAGGATTTGTATGCACCATTCACTGAAGTTAGTTTTCACTAGTAGGAAAAAAATATGTATTTCAGGTGGATGAATATTTCTGAGAATAATCATGTGAAAATTTGATTATAAATCCACATACATGAATATGAATGAATTTAGGGAGTGTGTAATAAGACATATATTTCATATTTTAAAAAATCTGGAGACTGTATATATATATATATATATATATATATATATATATATATATATATATATATATATATATATGTATATACACACAGACATTAAAAAGTAGCAATATATATGCCAATCGAAATTCACCATGAAATATAAATCATCCACAGATGCAAAAATATTCATTTTACTGAACATGGATTTATGTATAATGTTGTTCATCTAAGAAGCTCACCCATAGGTTTAATTTTCTGTTCCAACAGTGTTTAGGAGCTGTGATGTCTTCTCGCAATTTGTATCTGCCAAGTAAGCCACCTCACAAGAATGTACGAGTGGTACCAGGTAGGATTCTGTATGTGCATATAAAAATACATGTGCTGAATATGCTACGGAGAAAGGGAGACACGAATTCATACATTTGTTTACTTTAAAAACACATGGAGAACTCTTTCAATAAAAAATTAACTAGTTAATACCTTCTACCCAATATAATGCAAAAGACAATTCCAACTACACACCATGCCTTCTCTGAACTGCTTTTATTTCTATTCCGTTTGGGTTGTTTTACTCCACCATATTAGGATTAGTAGTCAGAGTTTAATACGGAATATGTTAGTGTCAGGGATTTAGTATTCTGAATGGAAAATTGGAAAATGAATCCAATGTGTATGCAAATATGTGCTACACAAAATTTTTCCCACTCTCATCCAGAACAATGCCTTGACAATACTTTCACCCCAAGTAAGACACAATTAGGGAAAAAGAGTTAGGAATTCTGAGAATACAAATCTGGAATGGAATATGATCAGGAGTTCACAAACTTGGAGGTGGTAGAGGAGTTTTCAAAAGTAAGGGATAGGGTCAAAACTCTCCATATAACAAGATGCCTTTACATATAAGGGTCTGCTGGCTGCATCCTGTCAGTCACAAGGCATTTGGAAGCCAATGGCAGATCTAAATGGCCCCAGCGCATATTTTGGGTCACACACCTGCCCACCACTGCTCTAGGCCCACTGCTCAGCAGGCTCCAACTTACTGGCATATCTGATCTACACCATTTTCATGAAACCCAGTCAATCAAGGCACCGTCTGGTATACTCATGATCAGCAACAGGACATCCAAAGTTTCTCCAGTGCCACCTGGTCATGGGAATTTCAAAAATTTCATGGTATTTATCTAGCCATTTTTCAAGGATGAAGTTGGAGGCACTGTGGGTTTCAATTAATTCAGGAACCATTAAATGGTGAGGAAGCTCATTTCAATGAATGCCCTGGAGAACCCTCACAGGCAAGTCTTCCCAAAGAGTGGCCAAAAGGTCACATGAAGCCAGACCCATTGAGGTCTACAATGTGAGTTCCATGTGTGTTTTGACTCTCAACTATGGCTGCCAAGTCTTTAAGAATAAAATCATGTTATATCCTGGCTGAGATTCCCAGTGCTCTGTGGAAATCCACACTGGCCTTAGATCTCAGTTTCCAAGGGTGACTCTCATACGTGGCCTAATAAAATCCCGACAAAATTCATGGCAATACTGCTCTGAGGTCAGTTCCAGAACTCAGTCTCTAATGGGAGTCACACCAGAGTTTAAGCCCAGGTGGACCCAGTCATCTCTTCCAACCACGATACAAATGTCCACAATTAAAACCAAAACACTCCCACATGGCCCTCATCTTCTTCCATATAGACACTCATCATTACCTTTGGTAGCAGGTTTCCATGAGGGGCGCAGCTCACAACAGTGTCCAAAATAAGCTCCCTTTTCCCTCATTTGCCTAAAGTCTGTGTGGCCTAGACACCTTTCCTGTTAACCAAGAGTGATCAAATAGGCATGCCGTTAATGCTGCTTTGCTTCTCCAATTTGAGGCCTAATTACTGTGCGGTTTAGATTCTTCATGTGAATTGGAATCATGAGAAAACCCATGCACCTATAGGCTAGCCTCTGCAGGGTTTAAATATCTAATTTGACCCAAAGTATCACTATTCTAACTTAATGGAGGTCAGGAACTTTACATAGGAAGGCGAGAGACTTCATCTACAATATCTGCTCTTTTAGCCATTTTTGTATTGGATGCACACATGAGATATTTCTTTGGATCCATCTAGTGCCGAGAATCTAAGCCACAGCCTCACACAGTGCCAAGAGGCTGATTCAGACACATCCCTTTCCAAAGCAATTAAGCACAGAGCCACAGGTGATGCCCATTCATTTCAATTTGAGAACTCTTTTCTTCAGGCTTCACAAAGGGGAGGCCTGAGGCAGAGACCTTCCTGACATTCAGGGCAATAAAACAATAGGTAAGCAAAAGGCACAAAGCAGGCTTTCTCCACTGAGACTTTACTGGTCATACTGATATCTGAGTTTTCTATGAAGCTCGTCATTCCCTTCAGGTATCCAGTACATGTCCATGTCACAGAGCTTGGAGGTGGTACATATCTTGGACACAAAAGCATGAGCCTATTCTTTGGAGAGGCCAGAATTCAGGAAGAAAACAGGAACTTTGGAGGATAGCAGATGTTGCCCATCCATAAGTCAAGCAGCAGTCCATTCATAAATTGGGCAGGATGAAGGCTGGCAAGCTTTCTACTAGACAGGACACATCCATTGATGCATTCTCTCTTCTTATGTCTACAACCACGAACACCGTTTTATATACAGACATAAAAACACTCGCCTTGTCAAAGTACTTACCAGAAAGAGTTCACTCAATCCAAACAAACCGCCTTTGATACCTATTCTCAGAACAAGTGAAAACCACAAACCTACACCTACACCCATAAAGGCACCTCCTTTCCCTAAGTAATTCTGAGACTATTTGGAGTGTCCTCTGACTAGTGGGCCACAGCATGTTCCCTTTAAATGGCATGTCCTCTCTCACATCTGTCCTCCTTAGCCAACTCTGTAAAGTTGTCAGGAGCCAGCATTGAGCAAATACCTTTTTCTCAGGAAAGGCCCCTCTTCAGAGCTCTCTTGAATTTTGCCATCCTCACATCAGTAGGTACCAAGAAAGACTGACTCTGCCCTTGGTAAATCCAAACAAGTGAGACCACTGGGACTGGGACTGGGACTGGCTCTGTGTGCCTGGCTTCCTGGATCCCAAGTTCAGATAGTTCCATCAACAAGGAAGTGAGGTGAGGTCAATTCCTTCAGTAACTGAATGAGGTCACTGCCTTGGCAACCACTTTGTCCTAACATTTGCTTCCAAGGGTCCCATGAGATGCAGGCTGCCCCTACTACCTGTGACAGTTTCACAAGTTAGAATGGTATATCAACCATAGGCACCCGGGAACAACTCTCCAAACAGGCCTGGTTTGGTCCATCTTCTCTACATTAAAATTTGAGAGCCTGATTCAGACACAACCCTTCATACTGACCAGGTTGTTTTCCATGGAAGATGACTTTTGCTCTCTCAGGTCCTTCATAGCTGCCTACATCTTCTCCAGGGATCATATCTGCATGGATCTTTGAGGTTCTCAGCAGATGAACAATCCCCTACATTCCTGTATTGTAATACCAACTCTGTGCCTGCTCTTCTGTAAAGTTAGATTGAGGGAAGAGTGTATGGTTATGCTTAATAACATGTTTGATATGGGTTAGGAATTATTCTGCTGGATGAATAATGGTATTGGGAACCTGAGATATTTATAAGAATATAGAGTTGGAATATTGTAATGGTCGGGCAGGCATAGGAGGAAGAGACCACCAAGAGACTGTCTCATGCAACAACAAAGGGTTTATTGAGGGTCCAGCATGCTGGGGCTCAGAGTTCACTTGAATAGAGCATAGAGTCCTGAGAACAGCTTAAACAGAGCTTATATACTTTCCTTGGAGAGGGCAGGGAGGGAAATTTATTGATGCGTCAGGGAGAGTGGGCAGTTTGCTTTCAACGGAATGATGGAGTACATTCTTCAGTTTGGCAGTTGGGGACAGCACATTCTGGGAACAAGATTAGCAAACAGTTCTCAAGATTTCAACAGTGTTTTATTAAGCATACAGAAAAATAGGAAGTGACAAGTACCTATTTTATTAACTTTTTATTCCCCAATTCTTCTTCTCGTTACTTTTAATCATGAAAGTGATCATTGAAGGGTGTCACATTTTATGTCTCCTAGTGGGGTATATTCTTGTCTGATTACCATAAGTTTAACTTGTCCAATTTTAGCTTCAAAAAAGGAAACTACATGGTTGAGCCAACAGGGTCCTACAGTTAGCAATAATATGAGGATTATTAATGGACAGGCCTGGGCTGATGAAAGCATAGTTAACCAGAGGGACTGTGTGAACCAAGACTCAAACCACCCTTTTTGGGCCTCTCTCTCTCGTTGACACTCTTAAAGGCATTTTCTTAATATACTCATAGGTTCTTATACAACTCCAGTATGGTCGGCATAAAAACAACCTTCTTCCCTCAAAGCACAAAGTCCCCCTTCTCTCATGAAGAGAAGGTTTAACCCTCGCCTGTTCTGTAAAACAACTTCAGAGAGAGAGGTTAAACATTCCTGTAAAGCTGTGATGGAGGTTTTATTATCTTTAATTTTTGGTCTATTGCTGCTTCTAATTGGGTCATTTGTTGTGTCCCATGGACTAGGGTTCCTGTGCTCACTCCTGCAGCAACTCCTATTCCTAATAGGATGGCTGAAGTGAGAGATACAGGTTCCCGGTGGAACCAGGTTGTATGCCCTTCGATTTGATCTTTAAATGAACATGCATCATCCTAGAACACTCTGGGAAACATCTGCACCATTACATAATTAATCACATCTGTTGACCATTTCATGAAAACATAAACAATGTTTAAGTATATAGAATTATACTGTTGTAGGTACGGAAAAGGAAAGGAATCTAAGATAGCACCGAAGACAGGGAAACAGCCCTATTTGGTTGCAAACGGATTTAGAGGGCATTGCTTCTGTTGTAATCAATTAATCTTCTGAACCCCAAGTTTAGGTAGTTTCAGAATTTGTACCCAACATGTAAGGGAAGGGGCTCAGAAGTTCACAGTCTGCAGAAGTTCACAAAAAGCAGTTTTTGTTTCTGTTATTTTTTCCTCTGTTCTGGGCAAGTTAACTTTTCAAAGACACTTGGGACAGGGAGAGCTTTTTTTTCTCTTTTTTTTCTCCCTGCCAGCTGTTACCATGGAGCCTAGTTGGTAACTTCTTTACTTAGATTTGTAGCCATCTCTGTGAATCCCCAGCTCAAGGCCAGAGGCCTTGTTCACTTATTTTGTGAAAAACTCGTAAGGGGGTGTCTAGCTTAGGAGTGCTGATTTTTCCAGCCACTGGCCAAGTAGAACAGGGCGACATCAAAACAGGGAGTTTATCTACATTGAATTCTTTTATAGGGACTCTTTTGCTCAAAGTCCTAAAGTCAGCCATGGTGAAGACTTCTGGAGAAGGTCATATAAGACTTTTCTGTGGGCCTGGTAAAGAGGGGCAAGACGTGGAAAGCAAGGCTGAGAGCAGCTCCGTTTATCTGAGAATTAGGAAGGAGAGATGTAAATGAATATTGGGAAAGGGGTTTGTGATTTTCCTGGCAACAAAAACTTGAGCAGTAGAACAGGTAGAGCCGAGGGGACGACAGGAGTGAGTATCCCAAAAAGCCTGTGAGGGACTTTAAATTCTTAGTCACCTGTTTTCAGTGATGACAAGGCAACTTTAAAGGCCACTTTCATTACATCTTGGATAGTGGTCTGAGGGATCTCCTCAGCTGGTTTGAGCTTTGGGTTAGCTGGTAAGAGGACCTGATGGGACCTGCTCTGGGCACTTACTGGAGAAAAGAGGACTGAGTGGGTGGAGGGGTACCTCAGTACCTGATACCTCAGCAAGGGGGCAATGGTCTGAGAACTGGCAGAGGTTTGGTTTTTTGATCTAGTAAATGGAGGGGAGAAATCAGGTTGCTGAGGTGGGAGTGAAAGCAGAGAGTCTGGAGCAGAAGGCTGAGGGTTAGGATCTATTGGAGAAGCATAGTTCAGGACGAGAGCGAAGGAGGAAAAAGGTCTTCACATAGGGGAATCTCCTTCCACCCTTTTGAGCACTTGTATAAGTTAAAAATGTCATGCATAATTTGAGGATCTCGAGAGCCTTCTGAGGTCCATCAGTTTTGGTTGTCTAATTGGTAATATGGCCAATGCTGTGTACTGAATTTGATGGGGAGTTTGGGTTCCATCAGGCAGTCCCTGTATGCTAACATCCCCATGACTTACAGAAGAAGTTGGCTTTTCCCCCTCACAGCCATGGCTGTTTGTGGCTTTGATAGTCTGCCATGCAAACATAGTAATCTGGGCTAGCCAACCTGCATCTTGCTCGCGTGTCCCTACATCCATAATGTTTGTTTCCATTATCTATGATACAGAAGGTATTTAATAGAATTTTAGTGGGATCCACTTTATCAGATATATCCCAATAGGAAAAACCTATAGCCAGCTGACAAATGTCTGGGTGGAGAGATGGCCACCAGGTCCCTATGGGGGCTGTAAGCGAGATAGACCATACTTCTTCTGTAGTAGGATTTGTGATCAGCCATCGCTGCTGAACCACCTGATGAGGTTTAGGACTACTGGTGGCCAAGGGGAGAGTCTATAACCTTATTCATATGGTGAATACACAATTTGAAAGGGTTACTAGTCATTTCCAGTTTCCAGCAAGAGTCTGGACAGAGCGCAGGCTTGAGATGAGAGGCATGGATCCAGGAATTGATTCCGTATACATTTACTGATGTAGGTGTTATAAGTAGTACCTGGTATGTTCCTTTCCAGCGGGGTTCCAGGAATGAAACCTGATGTCTTCTTATGTAGATGAAGTCTCTTACATTATATTGAAGTGGAGTCCCCTTGTCCTCAGTTTGGTAGGCCGTGGCCAGCTGTTTGAACAGATATCAATGAGTTCTTTCAAGAGCTTTAAGTCTGTCAAGCTGGGGGGTGTGGAAAAGATCCTTAGGTCTTAGAGTTGGGGTTAGGTCCCTTACTGGAGGAAGGGCACCATAGAGAATTTCACAGGGGGTGAGGTTACACAAAGAAACAGAGGGAGTATTTCTTGCATGAAACAGTGCATAAGGCAGGAGCATAGTCCAATCTTTTATGCAGGTCTCTAAGCTTAATTTCGTAAAGGTCTATTTAATGGTTCTATTTATTTTTTCTACCTGTCCTGAGTTCTGGGGTCTATAAGCATAATGTAACTACCAATTAATAACCAGGGTACTGGTTAACCTATTCTCAGAACATGAGACAAAACCAGAATCCCAAACCCACACGCACAAAGGCACCTGCTTCCCCCAAGTACATCTGTGACTATCTGGAGTATACTCTGACTGGTGGGTCATACTATGTTCCCCAAAAATAGCCTGTCTTGTCTCAGATCTGGTCTTCTTGACCAACTCTGCAAAGATTTCAGGAGCCAGCATGAGCCACTACCTGCTTTCTCAGGAGAGGCCCCTCTTCAGAGCTCTTCTGGCATTTGGCCATCCCCACATCAGTAGGTACCATGAAAGACTGACTCTGTCCCTGGTAAATCCAAAGAAGTGAGCCCACTAGGAGTAGGACTGGGACTGGCAATGGGTGCCTGGCTTCCTGGATCCCAAGTTCAGAGAGTTCCAACACCAAGGAAGTGACGTGAGGTCACTTCCTTCAGAAACTGAATGAGGTCACTCCCTTGGCAACCACTTTGTCCTAACAGTTGCTTCCTATGGTCTCTTGAGATGAAGGATGCCCCTTCTTCCTGTGACACTTTCACAAGTTAGAATGGTATATAAACCATAGGCACTCAGGAACAGCTCTTCACACAGGCCTGGTTTGGTCCATCTTCTCTACATTAATAAGACAGAGGCTGATTCAGATACAATCCTTTATCCTGACCAGGTTGTTTGCCATGGAAGATGACTTTTGCTCTCTCAAGTCCTTCATAGCTGCCTACATCTTCTCCAGGAATGATTTCTACATGGACCTTTGAGTTTCTAAGCATGTGGAAGATCCCCTACATGCCTGTATTGTAAGACCAACACTGTCCCCGCTCTTCTGTATAGTTAGATTGAGGGAACAGTGTATGTTAGGGTTAATAACATGTTCAATTTGGGTTAGGAATCATTCTTCGTGATGAATAATAGTATTGGGAAACCCTCTCAGATCTGGTCTCCTTGGCCAACTCAGTGAAGTTTTCAGAAGCCAGTGGTGAGACACTGCCTGCTTTCTCATGAACTGGCCCTCTTCAGAGCTCTCCTGGCATTTGGCCATCCTCACATCAGTAGGTACCAAGAAAGTCTGACTCTGTCCTTGGTAAATGCAAACATGTGAGCCCACTGGGACTGGGACTGGGACTGACTCTGGGTGCCTGGCTTCTTGGATCCCCAGTTCAGAGAGTTCCATCACCAAAGAAGTGAGGTACGTCACTTCATTCAGAAACTGAATGAGGTCACTGCCTTGGCAAACACTTTGTCCTAACAGTTGCTTCCTAGGTTCCCATGAGATGGAGCCTGCCCCTACTTACTGTGACACTTCAAGCTAAGAATTGTATATCAAAAATAGGCACCCGGGAACAGCTCTCCACACATGCCTGATTTGGTCCAACTTCTCTACATTAAGAAGAGAGAGGCTGATTCAGACACATCCCTTCATTTTGACCTTGTTGTTTTCCATGGAAAATGAATTTTTCTCTCTCAGGTCCTTCATAGCTGTCAACATCTTCTCCAGGGATCATTTCTGTAAGGACCTTTGAGGTTCTCAGCAGGTGGAAGTTCCCCTACATTCCTGTATTGTAAGACAAACTGTGTCCCTACTCTTTTGTAAAGTTAGATTGATGGAAGAGTGTATGGTTAGGATTAATAACATATTCGATTTGAGTTAGGAATCATTCTGCAGGATGAATAATGGTATTGGGAACCTGCGATATTTACAAGAATATATAGGTGAAATGTAAGTATGAAAACAGAAATCTAGGTAAGATTTGAAGCCCAGAAGGGAATTGGGCCTTTGATTGTGACACTTAGCTTTGAATTATGTTCTGCACAGAGGTCTCAGATAAATCAATATAAAATGGCATAGGACCTTGTACCTTGGATGATTGAATGTCGAAGAGAATATCCAGTCAAAAGGGGACAGTAGGTAGGATTAGGAAGATAGTAAGTAAGTTCAGAAAAAAGAGTGAGTATAGGAATTGGACCAAAAGTTCTTTAGGAAAAGGGTTTCGGTTAGTGAGTGAATGTCAACGTCAGCACATGTGAAGAATGAGTCACAATGATGAACTGGGGAAAATATGTAGGAAAGCAGATATCTATAGAGACATTACGAAATCAGACAAAGTATAAAGTGAGTGATAGTATTAGATATTTTCAACAGGGTTGAGTTTGTATATATAATCTTAGGAAGAAACAAATATGTAATCATTAATAGGATTGACATTTGAGAGCATTATGCAAATTGGACATGGATTTTTTTAGTAATCCATGTTTACATTCCATTTAGTCTTTGGTACAATCATAAGTGTGAAGTTTGCATTTTGTGTCCAGATTATTACTGTGATAAAATGTATATGGAGATCAGTTGACATGAGTATTTCTTCCACCATTTCTGGGAGCAATATTTTGAAGACATATAAATTAGTATTGGGGGTACAAAGAGGTGTACCCTGTGTCTATGTATGTAGAGATAATGCATGAAGAGACCATACTGTGAATAAAAAATATAACTGATTACACTTTAAATAATCGATTGAGTTGATATCTGAAAATATGCAGAAAATCTTATATTGATATACAATCATTTATTCCAACCAATTATACATATAATGGTAATATTACTTTTATGGTTTATCATGACGGGTTGTGAGATTTGCTTCAAAGTGATAATGGCAATTGAAAATAATGTGTTTGGAAAGAAGTCTCATGAAACCAGCAGTCAAGAAACATGAAGGAATACATGTGTTCTGAATCAGGAAGTGATTGAAAGTGAAACAAATGCCTATCAATTTGATAAATTGTGGATAAAATATTTATCCTATGATGTGCATAAACTGAAGAAATAGTAATGTACCAGAGTTGAATAAAAATGAACGTCAAAATACATTTCATGTCCCATAGGAATCTATACGCATTGATGTTAAACTGGGTCAATTACTGTAGAAATATTAGGATTTGTATGCAGCATTCACTGAAGTTTGTTTTCAGTACTAGGAAACAAATATGTATTTCAGGTGGATGAATATTTCTGATAATAATCTTGTGAAAAGTTGATCATAAATCCACATATATGAATATGAATGAATTTAGGGAGTGTATAATAAGACACATATATTTCATATTTTCAAAAATCTGGAGAGTATATATATATATATATATATATATATATATATATATATATATATATATAAAACACACACAGACATTAAAAAGTAGCAATATATATGGCAATCTAAATTAATCAGGAAATATATATCATCCACAGATCCAAAAATATTCATTTTACTGATCATGGGTTTATGTATAATGTTGTTCAACTAGGAAGCTCAACACATAGGTTGAATTTTCAGTTCCAACAGCGTTTAGAATGAGTGATCTATTCTCACAAATTGTATCTGCCAATTCATCCACCTCACAAGAATGTACCTGTGGTACCAGGTAGGATTTGATATGTGCCTATAAAAATACATGTGCTGAATAGGCTACAGAGAAAGGGAGACAGGAATTCAAATATTTGTTAACTTTCAAAACACATGGAGAACTATTTCAATTGAAAATTTGCTAGATTTATAAATCCTACACTATATAATGTAAAAGGAAAGTCCAACTATGCATCATGCCTCCTCTGAACTGCTTGTATTTCTATTTTGTTGGGGTAATTTATCTCCATCATATTTGCATTAGAAGTCAGTCTAGTAGGGTAGGGTTTAGTGTCAGGGATTAAGTATTTCGAATGGAAAATTAGATAATGAATCCAATGTGTATGCAAAAAATCTTCCCATTCTCATCCAGAACAATGCCTTGACATTACATTCGCCCCAAGTAATACACAATTAGAGGAGAAGAGTTAGAAAATCTGTAAATACATATCTGGAATGGAAAATGCTCAGGAGTTCACAACCTTGGATGTGGAAGGGGAGTTTCCAAAAGTAAGGGACAGGGTTGATAGACCCAACCTGATCATTTATTAAAATTGGGAGCCCACTTGACAGAAAGCCATGAAAAGATAATTTTGGATTTATTATAAATTACTGCAAATTCTGAACCTGCTTGGAATGTTTGTCCATGCCTTAAACTCACCCATGCCTGGCTCTCTGACCAGATTGCAGCCCTCTCTGAAACTTTAGTGACACCTCATAAATATTTTCTTTCCCTGGCCAGACAACGAGTCTCTGAGGCTCTAATGGTTTTCATAATTTCTGATGTTTGGGTGAGCAAAAAAAAAAAAAAAAATCAACTACCGTTAGTGTGATGCTTGTTAAAGTTCTGTTATCTGTAACCCCCTTTTTGTGTATCTTTCTGGGCTATATAGCTGGGCTATAGGAAAGGTGGGTTTGCTGTCTTGTTCCCGCCATTTTGGGAGGGAGAGGTAGCCTTTCCCTTTGAAATAATTAGCTTGCCTTAATTTGATTTTACTAGGATTCAGTGGTCTTTACATGCGTTCCTGGTCTAATATTTTGGAGTTCCCCAGTGAGATGACCCTGCCGGACCAGATCACAAGACCAGACTGCTGTAAATTCTGAAGCTGGCCTTCCTTCCAGGGCTCCAAGCTTGAGAGCAACTCTAGGGTTTGTGCAACTTGAGATGTTCCAAGGCCTTGGAGTTAGCCTTCAGTTCAGGGAGCACTGCAGTGAACCACCGCATTAAAACTATTAGCAAGCACCTGGTGGAGGAGGCATCCATAGGTAATTGGTGCCTTTATAACATCTGATATCTGGTTAAGGGAGATCTCTTCTGATGACAGAGAGGTGGACTGAGGAGGCTCACATATACTCTTGTCTGGGACAGTAAAAAGAATCATTCTGTCATCTGTTCTGTTCTCTAGGGAATTCATCTGGAAGGGTAGAGAGGTGCCAACGGGCACACATGCGCTCCTACCGGGAGCTTTAGGAAGACATTGCATTGCTCCTCTGTTTTTCTGTTTCGGCGCCGGATTTCTGTTTTTTTTTTTTTTTGTTGTTGTTGTTTTGTTCTGTGTTCTATATGTTTTTTTGTTTGTTTGTTTTTGTGCATTTTGTTGTATGATTTCTGTGGTGAAAACTTAAGGATATCGGGCATGAAAATGGGTAATAAAGCCAGTAAGCCTGACACCCTTTGGACTGAGTTTAAAGGAACTGCAATGAACTTTACGCCCCTTTGTTAAGCAGTATCAGAGAAGCCCCTAGCTGGCTGCCTGGAGCACACTCACTGCAGAGGGCAGGACCTGCGGGGGACCTAAGAACTGAGTATCTCCCAGGTTAATAAGTGAAACTCCTTTAAAATCCCTTGTCCCTCCAGATAAAGAGAGTCACAACCTTTTGGCAGAGTCCCTGTGTTTATCTTTGTTAGCAAAGCAATAAACCTTCGTTTTTCTTTTTCTCAAAACCCTGTCCTCATTTTTAAATTGGCATTAATTGGCTTCAAGTTCAGGAACCCAACTTTAAGTTACAAATTTTGATAACCCACCCGCATCCTGAAACTTTGTGAGAGCTGACTACCGAAATGTTAGGAGACGGAGCATGCTTGTGGTGGAACTGAACCAGAGGAGCAAATCCTGTAAGTAAAAGGAGGGACTGAGGGACTCCCAGCAGCTGCTGAAGCCTTATTTTTTCAGAGAATTCCCTAGGTCTTTCCCTACAATTTAACGATAATGCCACCTCTGTCATCTTAAAAAAGAGGAAAAAAAAGGGGACACTAAATTCAGGAAAGTCACTATGGAGACCCTTGATTTTACATTTCAGGATGCTCCTCTGTGAAAACATCTGGTCCCCTTGTGGGGACATCTGTGGTGCAACTGGTGTAGGAGATTTTTCTCTTATCTGCTGTGTTTTAAAGGCTTCTGTCTGTCAGTCATAGTCTGGAGCTCCTTTCTGTCTGTCGTTTGTCTTTGTTTCTGGCCCTTTAAGATATGTGCAATAATGTGTTGATATTATATATTGTTTCTTGGGAATGATTTTACCTGAATGTCTGTCTAAATGATGATGTTTTACTGTAACAATCTGGTAGCTCATTGGGATTTTGAAGCATTGCAGAATCTTGCCGTTAAAAGTCAGGTTCAGATAATTGTTTAGTTTATGATTTCAGATAATTCATGCCAGAGAACTTAAATACTTAGGATGGAAAACTAAAGAACTCTACTTCCAAGTTGGCAAGAAATTTTCCAATCATTCAGTCTTTTTTTTTCACCAATTTTTAATTGGGTAGCCTGGGAAAATGTCACTGTGTGTACCAGTGCATTAATTTGGACAAGGATAGTAAATCATAGTATGGTATCTGTTGACAACACAAGATGTAAAGATATAAAATTTTGTAAATTTTGTCTTAAACTTGTATCAAAATTTTCAACATCCTATCTGGAAAATTATGGTTAAAATGCGTTAGGCCTGAGGTGTCTGCTCAGAATAGCAGTTTTTTCCTGCTCCTTCCAGACCTCAGCCAGGACTTAGATTGAAATGCAAATGAAAGAAGCCTGCAAGATCAGTAGGAGACTGATATGAGGCTTAAGGAAAAAAAAAGTAAATAGTATGGTATTTACTAATTACTGGTCAGTTATTTTTTCTAGGACTCTTATTTTTTTCCTTAGATCCCTTAATTTTTTTAACTCATAATTTTGATCCTACAGACCTGGGTTAATGTTTTTCTGATCAGTTCTATCTTTGGCCAACTGTGGAGTTTTTAAAACATGGCAATGGAGATTTCACCTGCTAAAAGCTACAAGGCCTTTACTATTATTATGTGTGCACACTTTTGTTATTTATTGTACGTCTATATATATATATATATATATATATATATATATATATATATATATCCTTAATCATATATATGATACAGAAATTAACATATATAAGGAGCGCTCATAATAAAAAAAAGCACTCATAAAAACAAATTTTAAGGGATGCCCTCTCTCACCACTTCTGTTCAACATAGTTCTCGAATCACTGGCCAGAGCAATTAGACAGAAGAAAGAAATTAAAGGCATAAAAATAGGAAAAGAAGAACTGAAATTATCACTATTTGCAGATGACATGATTCTATACCTAGCATACCCAAAAGGGTCTACAAAGAAACTATTAGAGCTAATAAATGAATTCAGCAAAGTGGCAGGATATAAAATCAACACGCATAAATCAAAGACATTCCTGTATATCAGCCACAAATCCTCTGAAGTGGAAATGAGGACAACCACCCCATTCACAATATCCTCAAATAAAATAAAATACTTGAGAATCAACCTAACAAAAGAGGTGAAAGACTTATACAATGAAAACTACAGAACCCTAAAGAGAGAAATAGAAGAAGATATTAGAAGATGGAAAAATATACCCGGTTCATGGATAGGTAGAACTAACATCATCAAAATGGCGATATTACCAAAAGTTCTCTATAGGTTTAATGCAATGCCAATCAAAATCCCAATGGCATTTCTTGTAGAAATAAAGAAAGCAATCATGAAATTCATATGGAAAAATAAAAGACCCAGAATAGCAAAAACAATGCTAAGCAGGAAGTGGGAATCAGGCGGTATAGCTATACCAGACTTCAAAATATACTAAAGAGCAATAGTAACAAAAACAGCATGGTACTGGTACCAAAACAGGTGGGTGGACCAATGGTACAGAATAGAGGACACAGAAACCAATCCACAAAACTACAACTATCTTATATTCGATAAAGGGGCTAAAAGCATGCAATGGAAGAAGGATAGCATCTTCAACAAATGGTGTTGGGAAAACTGGAAATCCATATGCAACAAAATGAAACTGAATCCCTTTCTCTCGCCAGGCACAAAAGTTAACTCAAAGTGGATCAAGGAACTTGATATCAAATCAGAGACATGGCGTCTGATAGAAGAAAAAGTTGGCTATGATCTACATACTGTGGGGTCGGGCTCCAAATTCCTCAATAGGACACCCATAGCACAAGTGTTAATAACTAGAATCAACAAATGGGACTTACTCAAACTAAAAAGTTTTTTCTCATCAAAAGAAAGAATAAGAGAGGTAAATAGGGAGCCTACGTCCTGGGAACAAATCTTTACTCCTCACACTTCAGACAGAGCCCTAATATCCAGAATATACAAAGAACTCAAAAAATTAGACAATAAGATAACAAATAACCCAATCAACAAATGGGCCAAGGACCTGAATAGAAATTTCTCGGAGGAGGACATACAATCAATCAACAAGTATATGAAAAAATGCTCACCATCTCTAGCAGTCAGAGAAATGCAAATCAAAACCACCCTAAGATACCATCTCACTCCAGTAAGATTGGCAGCCATTAGGAAGTCAAACAGCAACAAGTGCTGGCGAGGATGTGGGGAAAAGGGTACTCTTGTACATTGCTGGTGGGACTGCAAATTGGTGCGGCCAATTTGGAAAGCAGTATGGAGATTTCTTGGAAAGCTGGGAATGGAACCACCATTTGATCCAGCTATTCCCCTACTCGGTCTATTCCCTAAAGACCTAAAAAGAGCACACTTTAGGGACACTGCTACATCCATGTTCATAGCAGCACAATTCACAATAGCAAGACTGTGGAACCAACCTAGATGCCATTCAATAGACGAATGGATAAAAACTATGTGGCATTTATACACAATGGAGTATTACACTGCATTAAGAAATGACAAAATCATAGAATTTGGAGGGAAATGGATGGCATTAGAGTAGATTATGCTAAGTGAAGCTAGCCAATCCCTCAAAAACAAATGCCAAATGTATTCTTTGATATAAGGAGACTAACTAAGAACAGAGTAGGGACGAAGAGCATGAGAAGAAGATTAACATTATAGAGGGATGAGAGGTGGGTGGGAAAGGGAGAGAGAAGGGAAATTGCATGTAAATGGAAGAAGACCCTCAGGGGTATACAAAATTACATACAAGAGGAAGTGAGGGGAAAGGAGAAAAAATATGAGGGGGGAGAAGTGAATTACAGTAGAGGGGGTAGAGAGAGAAGAGGGGAGGGGATGGGGGAGGGGGGAGAGTAGAGGATAGGAAAGGCAGCAGAATACAACAGACACCAGAATGGCAATATGTAAATCAATTGTTGTGCAACTGATGTGATTCTGCAATCTGTATATAGGGTAAAAACGGGAGTTCATATCCCACTTGAATCAAGTATGAAATATAATATATCAAGAACTATGTAATGTTTTGAACAACCTACAATAAAAATTAAGTTAAAAAAAGTGGATCCAAAGATCTTTAATTCACGTGATTAAAATGGTTCAATTTAAATTGGATAAACAGATAAAAATAAATGTTTTTAAATTTAAGCTTACAAGTTTTTATAGGTGTTCAAAAATCTAATAAAATATTACTATCTACAAAATGTCTAAAATGCCTTGATTCTAGGACTTTTCCTTCAACAAAAAATGGTTTACACTGTTCAATACATTTGTCTAATATTTTAATAAATAAGTAAAGTAAATTTGATGTGGAATTTCTCATTCTTGAGTACTTTTGTTAGATACCCGATTGATTTACTAAGGTCTGTATCAGATTGTAAAAATCAGTCATGTGTTAAAGAGACAAAAATTTTTGAAAACATAAGTTTACCCATAACATTGTGTTTATTAAGTTTTATTTTTTCTAGAGCAAGCAACCATAAAAATTAAACAACTGATTAGATAAGAACTGTTATTTTAGAGCACTCTACTGCCATTTCTTTAAAAGCTAAACTTGGTTAATCTAGAAATATCAATGTAATTTTGATGCTATTAATCTGCTCATATCTTCCAGGTGTACAAGTCTGTAAGTTAGAAACATTTAAAGAGCATTATATCAAGCTGGTATTCTGAAGTTGTATGGTAAAAAAAAATGTACTGGGGATTTATTTACCTGTTATCGATAAGATATGTAAAGTTTTATGTTACTTTTTTCATTGGGGAACAATTTAAATGTATTTTTAATTTAATCAGAGCCTAATATATGTAAAGGTTAAAATCTTTCAGCCTTTCTTTAATCCATGTTTTAAATGTGATGTCATATGATGTTAGATAATGTTCATGTGACCTCAAACAATTTATGTAAACTTTGTAAAATGATATTTAAAAGCAATGATCAGCTTTAGAACTAAAACACTTAATATTTATAAATAGGCCTGCCTTACCTGAGATAAGGCTCTGTGTCCCATCTTACTACATGTGAGAATGACTACAAAAGGAGTAGGTCAGATTTTATTTAATTTAAAGTTATGTTCAAAAGTTCTTTTGTTTTTCTGTGAAGATTACTAGGATCTCAAACAGGGCATATAATGTATAACTCAGCCAAAAAATTCAGGGTAGCTATTACAGAAACTAAGTATTTTTACTCTTGTTAAAAAATTTTATTTTTAATTTGCTTATAAGTGATCTAAAGATTCCCTGTTAGTCTTTTACAGAAGTGTTGCTTTAATAACACAACATGGGTTAATTTAATATAATAAGTCATCACCTACAAGACAGACAGAATAATACATATCCCAATTAATGAAAAGATAAATAATAATTAAGTTATAGATATTAAAGCCCAGTACTCTCAATATAAGGCTGTTAAAATTTATTTGCTGGATGTTTAAGATTAGGATTTAAAATTAAAGTTAAATGAATCGGCCAAGAAAACAAATATTAATATTTTAAGGTATACACTTTATGTTAGCCTCCCAAAATAAGTAAGACTGGAGGTTACAAAGAAGGATTCTCAGACAGGAATGCCTGATAACTATAAAAAGAGACTATTAAGAGGAGCTGCCAGAGGCAGAAAATTTAGTTTAGGGCCTACAGATATTCCTAACCTACAGAGGTAGGCTTGGTGTTTGCTGGTACGATTATCCAGCCCTGAGTAACAGAATTAAAGGTTTCTCTATTAGACACAGAGGTCATACTAGAAAAAGGATTTTGCAAGATCAGATGACATTAAATTAATAAACTGTATCTTATGGGGAGGGACAACTGTAAAACAAAAAATTAAATATTAAGTTGACAGTCCTGATAACTGAGGATATTAAAGAATGGTGAGGGAACTTCTATACGGTGACATGTTCCAGCTGCTGCAACATTTATTCAGTACTCATGGTTTTTGTTACTCTCATAGAAGAATCCATTCCCAGAAGACTTTACAACCTGTTCTTCCCCAACCAGACTTCAAACCAAGCTGAAATCTAAAAGGCAACTCATGTCCCTCAACTAAATTCTAAAAGGCAACTCATGTCCCTCACGCCATGCCCCCTTACGTCACCCTCTCTCAGCTCAGAAGAATCCAAAATGCGTGAGGCCTCCCTTCTTACAACAATGGAGCCAAAAATAAATAGACTATCAATATACGTAATTAATTAAGTCAGGTAAAATCAGGGAGACCCGTTTTGGGTGAGTTCTAGATATTTGGAGACTGTTACCTGAGGGATTTAAATTTCCTCAGTGCACTTCCATTAATCTATCAAATATTTGAAAGGAACACATAAGAAAAGGGGGGAATGATAGGCCCAACCTGATCTTTTATTAAAAGTGGGAGCCATCTTGCCACAAAGCCATGATAAGATAATTTTGGCTTTACTATAAATTACTGCAAATTCTGAACCTGGTTGGAATGCCTGCCCATGCCTTGAACTCACCCATGTCTGGCTCTCTGACCAGATAGCAGCACTCTGTAAAACATTAGTGACACATCATAAATATTGGCCTTCCCTGGACAGACAATGACCGTCTCTGAGGCTCTAATGGTCCTCACAAATTCTGATGTTGGGGCCAGCAAAAAAAAAAAAAATAAAAAATAAATAAATATATATATATATATATATATATATATATATATATATATATATATATATATATATATATAAACTACCATTAGCGTGATGCTTGTCCGAGTTCTGTTATCTCTAACCCCCCTTTTGTGTAAATTTCTGGGCTTTAAAGCTGGGCTGTAGGTAAGTTGGGGTTGCTGTCTTGTTCCCGCCGTTTTGGGAGGGAGAGTAGGCCTGGTTGGTGAAAATAATAAGCTTAGTTTAATTTGATTTTAATTGGAGTCAGTGGTGTTTTCTTGCATCCTTGTCTAACAGGTAAACACTCCACAAACATGGAGCTCTGCTGGCCTAACGACTTTTTGAGAAACTGCCTCTGAGGTTGGGCACTTGAAATATATGTTGTTTTCAGGAGCTTTATCTTCCTTTGTTGTGAGACCATCAAAGCTGGCTCTCCATCTATGTGACCTGAAGAAATTGGTTTCTTATTTTCCAATGAAAATGAGGCAAAGTGCTGAATTCTTTCTTTGTAGGTAAACTGTGGCCACTGAAGCTTAAGTGTCTCCCTGTGTGGACTGTGAACCCATTTAGTCATCCTCCACTCTTCATGGTGTTTTTTGCTGCTGCACTGGGAGTTTGGTATTTGCTCCACGAAATACAAGAAGTTCAACTGGGACACAGTGCTGAAGGTAGTTCTGTCATGTGTGGTGGGTCAGAGTCTGCAGGAGAATGCACCAACCAGGTTTCTATCCCACATAGCTTGCCCACTTGAAGATAGCAACCTGATTCTGAACATTGCCCTGAAACCTCTCCATAGAACAAGATGCCTTTACATATAAGGGTCTGCTGGCTGCACCATGTCAGTCACAAGCCATTTGGAAGTCAATGGTAGATGCAAATGGCCCCAACACAAATGTTTTATCCCACACCTGCACACCACAGTTCTGGGCCCAATACTCAGCAGGCTCCAACATACTGGCATTTCAGTTCTACAACATTTTCATGAAACCCAGTCAATCAAACCACTGTCTGGAACACTCCTGATCAGCAACAGGACATCCAAAGGTTCTCCTCTGCCACCTGGTTATGGGAATTTCAAAAATTTCTTGGTATTTATCTAGCCATTTTTCACGGATGAAGTTGGAGGCACTGTAGGTTTCAATTCTTTCAGGAACCATTAAATGGTGAGGAAGCTCATTTCAATGAAAGCTCTGGAGAATTCTCACAGTCAAGGCTTCCCAAAGAGTTGCCAAAAGATCACATGAACCCAGGCCCATTGAGGTCTAGAGTGTGAGGTCCATGTTTGTTTTGAATCTCATCTATGGATGCCAAGTCTTTCATAATAAAATCATGTGATATCCTGGCTGAGATTCCCGATGCTCTGTGGAAAGCCACCCTGGGACTTGATCTCAGTTTCCAAGGGCGACTCTAATGCGTGGCCTCCTAAAATCCCAAGAGAATTCATGGCAATATTTCTCTGAGGTCAGTTTCAGAACTCAGTCTGTAAGGGGAATCACACCAGACTTCAAGCCCAGGTGGACCCAGTCATCTATTCCAACCACCACACAAATGACCACAATTAAAACCAAAACACTCCCACATGGCTCTCATCTTCTTCCATATAGACACTCATCATAACCTCTGGCTGGGGGTTTCCATGAGGGGCAAAGCTCACGACAGTGTCCAAAATAAGCTCCCTTACCCCTCATTTTCCTAAAATCAGGGTGGCCTGGACACCCTTCCTGTGAACCAGGAGTGATCAAATATGCCTGCCATTTGTACTGCCCAGCTTCTCCAATTTGAGGCCTACTGACTGTTTGGTATAGATTTTTTATGTGAATTGGAGTCATGAGAAAACCCAAGCAATTATGGGCTAGCCTCTGCAGGGTTTTGAAGAACTCATTTGACCCAATGGATCCCTCTTCTCACTTGATGTAGGTCAGAAACCTTACAGAGGAAGGCGAGAGACTTCAACCACAATGACTGCCCTTTTGGCCATTTTGGTTTTGAAAGCACAAAAGGAATCTTTCTTTAGATTCATCAGGTGCTGAGAATTTAAGCCACAGCCTCACACAGAGCCAAGAGGCTGATTCAGACACATCCCTTTTGGAAGCAATTAAGCAAAGAGCTACAGGTGATGCCCATTCATTTCCATTTGAAAACTGTTTTCTTCAGGCTTCACAAAGGGTTGGACTGAGGCAAAGACCTTCCTGACATTCAGGGCAACAGAACATTTTGTAAGTAAAAAGCCCAAAGCAGGGTTTCTCCACTGAGACTTTACTGGTCACACTGATATCTGAGTTTTCTGAGATGCTCGCCATTCCCTTCAGCTATCCAGTACATGGCCATGTCACAGAGCTTGGAGGTGGTACATATCTTGGACTCAAAACCATGAGCCTGTTGTGGAGAGTGGCCAGAATTCAGGAAGAGTACAGGAACTTAGGAATATTGTAGGTGTTGCCCATCCATAAGGCAAGCCACAGTCCTTTCATAAATTGGGCAGGATGAATGCTGTTAAACTTTCTCCTGGAGAGTACAAATCCATTAATGCATTATCTTTTCTAATGTCTACAACCAGAGATACAGTGGGATACACAGATATAGAAACACTTGCCTTGTCAAACAACTTACTAGAAACAGTCCACTCAATACCAAACAAATAGCCTTTCCTACCTATCACGCCTTTCCTACTGTATCAACATACACTAGTTATTCATCACCCCCTGCCCCGGTTATTTTGCTGCAGTGGGACTGCTGAAGATGGTGGCCCATACAGGGAGCCCTGGGACACTTGGGGGTAAGTGACGAATAAAAACTGCCCATCCATAGATAGGATGGGAGCAAATCTGCTCGTCCCTAGGCAGATAGGGCGAGAGGAAAAACAGTCATTTCAAAAAAATGGAGAAGATTGATACAGTATGATTGTGTCTTGTTTTGTCTCAGTGTATTGTATTGTCTTTGTGATGAAAATAAGGAAGGGGTGAGAAGTAAATTGATAATGGAAAGAGGCACTTCAGTGGAAACAAGAGCAATTAGGGCATGTGTTGATGGAAGCCCAGGAAGTCTAATCAGAAAGAAAAAGAAAGTTAAGAAGAAGAAGGATTATCAGGAAAAAAGTTGCAGCAAAAGGCTGTTACTGAATACTTTTAGTTTCCGGAGTGTGTGTGAATCGGTGCCGCGGCTGCCACATGCTCAAGCCAGTCACTGCGCAGCAAGGGCTTTTCAAGCAGTGGCAGCCGGCAATTCCCCGCCCCCAGCCTGGGGAGCGGGGCCCCGTGGCAGTTTGAGTGCGGGATACTCCCCAGGGCCATCTGTGGCTGCCCAGGATGCTACAGCCAGCCATAGATGCTACTGGCTCCCTGATGTTTGGTCATTTTCAATGCCAATAACTAAGCTACAATGGTTCTCCCACACCTGGAAGCTAATAAATAATAAGCACTATTAAGGCTTTTTTCAAATGTAAAAAACCTTGAGATAATGTACTAAATTGTTCAGAAGGTTGTTTTCTTAGCACCTGGTGGAATACTATAGGATTTTCTTTAGCCAGTGGTAGGAGTTTCTGACTTCATCCCAGTGCTGGTGAGGACAAGGGTGGAAGAATTTCCAGTGTTGCTGAAAACCAGAGGAGACTTCGACTGAGAAACTGAGGAGATTTTGGATCAAGCTAGCTGCCTTCAGAACTTTCCTGGGCTGTGATTTAAGCTAGCTGCCTGCAGAATTTACCTGGACTGTGATTTAAGCTAGCTGCCTGCAGAACTTACCAGGACTGTGATTTAAGCTAGCTGCCTGCAGAACATACCTGGACTGTGGTTTACCTGAACTGTGAGTTAATCTATTGAGACACTGTTTACCTGGACTGAGAAAACAAACTGCAATCTATAACAAATTGTAACTCGGTGTCTTTGCTAACAGTGTCATTGCTGGTATTATTTCTCCAAGTGCTTCTTCCATGGAGCCATCAATTGGCTTGTATTGTGACATTTTGCATCCTCCCTTTCTGTTTGTAGCAGGTTATTTATGGTGTTTCTGTAAAAACCACTGTGGTCTTTATTTAAATTAAATAAAAGGGGAAAATGTTAGAGTCTGTAAACATGTCAAAATAACACCTGGCATTTTGCCAGGGGAATGTTAGAGTGTGTAAACAAGTCTGGATGATGCCTGGCAAAATGCCAGAGGGAGTGGTTTGAGATGAAACAAAAGCGAGCCATTAAGTGTGGAGATTCCTGATTGGTTGACTGCAGTATCTAGTTTATGTTAATTAGATAAGCTGGGTGGAATGTATAAATACCTCTATTGTCCTACAATAAATGGCTTCCACTCCTGCTATATCAACGTACCCATGTTGTTCATAACCCCCACCCCCCGGTTATTTTGCTCCAACCGGACCGCGGCAGTATCTGCCAAGTCAGAAACCTCTCAAGTATGAACATGTGATACCAGGTAGGATTCTATATGTGCATAAAAAAATACATGTGCTGAATAGGCTACACAAAAAGGGAGAGAGGAATTCACATATTTGTTAACTTTAAAAACACATGGAGAACTATTTTAATTAAAAATTGACTAGATTTATAACTCCTACCCTATATAATGCAAAAGGCAAGTCCAACTATACAACATGACTCCTGTGAACTGCTTGTATTTCTATTTTGTTTGGGTTATTAATCTCCATCATATTAGGATTAGTAGTCAGAGTCTAGTAGGGTATGGGTTAGTGTCCAAAATAAGCTCCCTTGCCCCTCATTTGCCTAAAGTCATGGTGGCCTGGACACCCTGCATGTGAACCAGGAGTGATAAAATAGGACTGGAGTTAATACGGCTCTGCTTCTCCAATTTGAGGCCTACTGACTGTCAGGTAACGATTCTTTATGTGATTTGGAGTCATGAGAAAACACAACCACTTCTGCAGGGCATGGAAGAATTCATTTGAACCAAAGGATCCCTATTCTCACTTGATGTAGGTCAGGAACCTAACAAAGGAAGGCAAGAGACTTCATTCACCATAACTGATCTTTTTGCCATTTTGGTTATGGATGCACACATGGGATCTTTCTTTAGATCCATGAGGTGCTGAGAATCTAAGCCACAACTGCACACAGGGCCAAGAGGCTGATTCGGACACATCCCTTTCCAAAGAAATTAAGCAAAGAGCCACAGGTGATGCCCTTTCATTTCCATTTGTAAACTGTTTTCTTCAGGCTTAACAAAGGGGTGGGCTGAGGGAAAGAACTTCCTGAAACTCAGGGCAACAGAAATATAGGTAAGAGAATGGCCCAAAGCACGATTTCTCCACTGAGACTTTCCTGGTCACACTGATATCTGAGTTTTCTGTGATTCTCCCATTCCATTCAGCTTTCCAGTACATGGCCATGGCACAGAGCTTGGAGGTGGTATATATCTTGGACACAAAACCATGAGCCTATTCTGGAGAGTGGCCAGAATTCAGGAAGAAAACAGGAACTTAGGAAGATAGTAGGTGTTCCCCATCCATAAGACACACCGCAGTCCATCCATCAGTTGAGCAGGATGAATGCTGGGAAGCTTTCTACTAGATACTAGATACATCCATTGATGCATTCTGTTTTTTAATGTCCAAAACTACGTACACAGTGGGATACACCGAACTAGAATCACTCACCTTGTCAAACGATTACTAGAAACAGTCCATTCCAAACCAAACAAACCACCTTTCCTACCTATTTTCAGAACATGAGACAAAACCACAAACTCACACCCACACCCACAAAGGCATCTCCTTCCCACAAGTAAGTCTCTGACTCGCCACTGTGTCCTCTGTCTGTTGAGCCAAACTATGTTCCCCGAAATGGCCAGTCCTGTCTCAGTTCTGGTTGCCTTGGCCAACTCTGTGAAGTTGTCAGGAGCCAGTGGTGAGCCACTACCTGCTTTCTCAGGAAAGACCCCTCTTCAGATCTGTCCTGGCATTTTGCCATTCTCTCAGCAGTAGGTACCAAGAAAGACTGACTCTGTCCTTGGTAAATCCAAACAACTGAGCCCAGTGGGAGTGGGACTGGGACTGGCTCTGGGTGTCTGGCATCTTGGATCCCAATTTCAGAGAGTTCCAACACCAAGGAAGTGAGGTAGGACACTTCCTTCAAGAACTGAATGAGGTCACTCCCTTGGCAACCACTTTGTCCTAACAGTTGCTTCCAAGGGTCCCATGAGATAGAGGCTGCCCCTACTTCCTGTGACACTTTCACAAGTTAGAATGGTATATCAACCATAGGCACCCGGGAACATCTCTCAACAAAGGCCTGGTTTGGTCCACCTTCTCTACATTTAGAATAGAGACTGATTCAGACACGACCCTTCATCCTGACCAGGTGGTTTGCCATGCAAGGTGACTTTTGCTCTCTCAACTCCTTCATAGCTGCCTACACCTTCTCCAGGTATCATTTCTGCATGGACCTTTGAGGTTCTCAGCAGGTTTAAGATGACCTACATTCCTGTATTGTAAAAACAACTCTGTCCCTGCTCTTCTGTAAATTTAGATTGAGGGAAGAGTGTATGGTTAGGGTTAATAAAAGGTTCGATTTGGGTTAAGAATCATTCTGCGGGATGAATAATTGTATTGGGAACCTGTAATATTTACAAGAATGTAAAAGTGAAATATTAGAATGAAAAAAGAAATCTAGGTAAGATTTGAAGCCCAGAAGGGTATTGGGACCTTGATTGGGATACTTAGCTTTGAATTATGTTCTGCAGAGATGTCTCAGATAAATAGATGTACAATGGCATAGGACCTTGTACCTTGGATGATGGAATGTCGAAGAGAACTTCTAGTCAAAAAGGATACTCGGTATTATTTGAAAGATAGTCAGTAGGTTTAGAAAGAAGAGAGAGTATAGGATTTAAACCAAAAGTTCTTTAGCAATAGGGTTTCGGGTAGAGAGTGAATTTAAATGTGAGCACATGTGAAGAGTCAGTCACAATGATAAACTGTGGAAAATATGTAGGAAAGCAGATATTAATAGAGACATTAGTAAATCAGGCAAATGATAAAGTGATTGATAGGATTAGACATTTTCAACAGGCTTGAAGTAAAATATATAATCTTAGGAAGAAACAAATATGTAGTGACCAATAGGATTGACATTTGAGAGCGTTAGGCAACCTGGACATGGATGTTTTTAGTAATGCATACTCACTTTCCATTAAGGCTTTGGTAAAATCATAAGTGTGAACTTTGCTTTTTGTGTCCAGAAAATTATTGTGATAAAATGTATATGTAGATCAGATGACATAAGTATTTATTCCACCGTTTCTGGGAGCAATATTTTGAAGACATATAAATTAGTACTGGGGTTACAAATAGGTGTACCCTGTGTCTAGGAATATAGAGATGATGCATGAATAGACAAAACTTTGATTAAACAATGTAACAAGTTCTAAATTTAAAGAATGGATTGAATTGATATCTGAAAATATACAGGAAATCTTATATTGATATGCAATCATTCAATCCAACCAGTTATACATCTAATTTTAATATTAGGCTTATGGATTATCATAAAGAGTGTGTGAGTTTTGTTTCAAAGGTGATTATGGATTTCAGAAATAATGAGTTTGGAAAGAAGTCTCATGAAGAGACCAGACAAGAAACCTGGAGGAATACATGAGTTTTGAATAAAGAAGTTATTGAAAGCAAAACAAATGCCTATAAATTTGTGAACTTGTGGATGAAATATATATCCTATGATGTGCATAAACTGAAGAAATAATAATGTACCAGTTTTGTTAAAAAATGAACGTCAAAATACACATCATGTCCCATAGGAATCTACAAGCATTGATGTTAAACTGGGACAGTTACTGTAGAAATATTTGGATTTGTATGCACCATTCACTGAAGTTTGTTTTTAGTACTAGGAAACAAATATGTATTTCAGGTGGATGAATATTTTTGAAAATAATCTTGTGAAAAGTTGATTATAAATCCACATACATGTACATGAATGAATTTAGGGAGTATATAATAAGACACATATGTTTCATATTTTCAAAAATCTGGAGAGTGTATATCTATCTATCTATCTATCTATCTATCTATACACACACACACACACACACACACACTTAAACAGACATTAAAATGTAGCAATATATATATATATATATATATATATATATATATATATATATATATATATATATATAATGAAATATGTATAATCCACAGATCCAAAAACATTAATTTTACAAAACGTGGATTTATGTATAATGTTGTTCAACTAGGAAGTCACCCATACTTTGAATTTTCACTTCCAACAGCATTCAGAGGGGTGATCTCTTCTGACAATTTTTATCTGCTAAGTCAGCAACCTCTCAAGAATGTACATGTGATACCAGGTAGGATTCTATATGTGCATATAAAAATACATGTTCTGAATAGGCTACAGAGAAAGGGAGAGAGGAATTCACATGGTTGTAAACTTTAAAAACACATGGAGAACTATTTCAATTAAAAATTGACTAAATTTATAACTCCTACCCTATATAATGCAAAAGGCAAGTACAACTGTACAACATGAATCCTCAAAACTTCTTGTATTTCTATTCTGTTGGGGTTATTATTCTCCATCATGTTAGGATTACTAGTCAGAGTCTAGTAGGGTATGGGTTAGTGTCCAAAATAAGCTCCCTTGCCACTCATTTGCCTAAAGTCATGGTGGCCTGGACACCCTGCATGTGAACCAGGAGTGATAAAATAGGACTGCAGTTAATACGGCTCTGCTTCTCCAATTTGAGGCCTACTGACTGTCAGGTATAGATTCTTTATGTGAATTGGAGTCATAAGAAAACCCAAGCACTTCTTCAGGGCTTTCAAAAATTTATTTGAACCAAAGGATCCCTATTCTCACTTGATGTAGTTCAGGAACCTAACAAAGAAAGGCAAGAGACTTCAACCATCATAACTGATCTTTTTGAAATTTTGGTTTTGGATGCAAACATGGGATCTTTCTTTAGATCCATCAGGGGCTGAGATTCTAAGCCACAACCGCACACAGGGCCAAAGGGTGATTCAGACACATCCCTTTGCAAAGAAATTAAGCAAAGAGCCGCAGGTGATGCCCATTCATTTTCATTTGAAAACTCTTTTTTTTTCAGGCTTCACATGGGGGTGGCCTGAGGCAAAGAACTTCCTGACATTCAGGGCAACAGATACATAGTAAGAGAATGGCCCATAGCAGGGTTTCTCCACTGAGACTTTCCTGGTCACACTGATATCTGAGTTTTCTGAGATTCTCCCATTCCCTTCAGCTGTCCAGTACATGGCCATTTAACAGAGCTTGGAGGTGGTACATATCTTAGACACAAAACTATGTGCCTATTCTGGAGAGTGGCCAGAATTCAGGAAGAAAACAGGAACTTAGGCAGATAGCAGGTGTTTCCAATCCTTGAGGCAAGCCGCAGTCCATTCATCAATTGTGCAGGATGAATGCTGCGAAGCTTTCTACTAGACAGAACACATCAACTGATGCATTCTCTTTTCTAATGTCGACAACCACGGACACAGTGGGATACACAGACATAGAAAGACTCGCCTTGTCAAACGACTTACTAGAAACAGTTCACTACAATCCAATCAAACCTCCTTTCTTTCCTATTCTCAGAACATGAGACAAAACCACAAACCCACACCCACACCCACAAAGGCACCTCCTTCCCCCAAGTAGGTCTGTCGTATCCGAAGTGTCCTCTGACTGGTGGGCCATACTATGTTCTCCCAAAATGGCCTGTCCTGTCTCATATCTGCTCTACTTTGCCAACTCTGTGAAGTAGTCAGGAGCCAGCGATGATCCACTACCTGCTTTATCAGGATAGGACCCTCTTCAGAGGTTTCCTGGCATTTGGCCATCCTCAAATCAGTAGGTACCAAGAAATATTGACTCTGTCCTTCGTAAATCCAAACAAGTTAGACCACTGGGACTTGTATGGGTTACGGCTCTGGGTGCCTGGCTTTTTGGATCCCAAGTTCAGAGACTTCCATCACCAAGGAAGTGAGGTGAAGTCACTTCCTTGAGGAACTGAATGAGGTCACTGCCTTGGAAACCACGTTGTCCTAACATTTGCCTCCAAGGTTCCCATGAGATGGAGGATGCCCCTACATCCTGTGACACTTTCACAAGTTTGAATCGTATATCAAACATTGGGACCAGGGAACAGCTCTCCACACAGGCATGGTTTGGTCTATCTTCTCTGTATTAAGAAGAATGAGGCTGATTCAGACACATTCCTTCATTCTACGAGGTTGTTTGCCATTGAGATGACTTTTGCTCTCTCAGGTCGTTCATCGCTGCCTACATCTTCTCCAGGCATCATTTCTGCATGTACCTTTGAGGTTCTCAGCAGGTGGAAGATCCCATGCATTCCTGTATTGTAAGACCAACACTGTCACTGCTCTTCTGTAAAGTTAGATTGAGGGAACAGTGTATGGTTAGGGTTAATAACATTTTCATTTTCGGTTAGGAACCATTCTGCTGGATGAATAATGTTATTGGAACCTGTGATATTTATTAGAATACAGACGTGAAATATATGTACATAAACAGAAATCTAAGTAAGATTTGAAGCCCAGAAATCATTGGGCCCTTGATTGGGATACCTATCGTTGAATTACATTCTGCACAAATGTCTCAGAGAAATCGATATACAATGGCATAAGACCTTGTAACTGGATGATTGAATGTAGAAGAGAACCTCCAGTCAAAAAGTGATAGTCGGTAGGATTAGGAAGATAGTAGGTAGGTTTTAAGAAGAAGAGTGAATATAGGATTTGGACCAAAAGTTCTTTAGCAATAGGATTTCGATTAGAGTGTGAATGTAAGTTTCAGAACATGTGAAGATTTAGTCACAATGATGAACTGTGGAAAAGCAGATACCAAAAGAGACATTACAAAAACAGGCAAAGTATAAAGTGAGTGAGAGGATTAGACATTTTCAACAGGGTTGAGTTTGAATATATAATCTTTGGAAGAAACTAATTTGTAGTTACCAATAGGATTTTCATTTGAGAGCATTAGGCAACCTGGACATGGATGTTTTTAGTAATCCATGTTCACTTTTCATTTAGCTTTGATACAATCATAAGTGTGACCTTTGCTTTTTGTGTCCAGAATATTTCAGTGATAAAATGCATATGTAGATCAGGTGACATGGGTATTTCTTCCAACATTTCTGGGAGCAATATTTTGAAGACGTATAAATTAGTGTTGGGGGTACAAAGAGGTGTACCCTGTGTCTATGAATATAGAGATAATGCATGAAAATACCACATTGTGAATAAATAATATAACTGGTTCCACTTTAAATAATGGATTGAATTGATATCTGAAACTAAGTAAGAAATCTTATATTGATATACAATCATTCATTCCAACCAGTTGTACATCTAATGGTAATATTAGCGTTATGGTTTATCATGAGGGGTGTGTGAGTTTTGCTTCAAATGTGATAATGGAAATCGAAAATAATGTGTTTGGAAAGAAGTTTCAAGAAAAGACCAGTCAGAAACATGGAGGAATACATGTTTTCTGAAGCAGGAAGTGATTGAAAGTGAAATAAATGCCTATAAATTTGTGAACGTGTGGATGAAATATATATCCTATAATGTGCATAAACTCAAGAAATAGAAATGTACCAGTGTTGAATAAATAAACTTCAAAGTACATATCATGTCCCATAGGAATCTACTTGCATTGATGTTAAACTGGGTCAGTTACTGTAGAAATATTAGGATTTTTTCTTTTTTTGGTGTTATACTACAATTTATTTTAGCACTTGAATGCCACAGAATGTAGAGGAAAGAGCAATGGATTTTTAATTATAGCACTAATAATCTAACATTTAATGACTCTTTTGGGGAGTCTAGAAATTACATACGGCTATGTAACATATATTTTATTATTTAACATTCATAAAAGCTTGGGATTTTAGTAATATTTCTAGTTTTTTATTTTTTATTTTTTAAGTTGTTGATGGATCTTCATTTTGTTTATTTGTATGTGGTGCTGAGAATAGAACCCAGTTCCTCACACATACTAGGCAAACATGTTAATACTGAATCACAAACCCAGCCGCTCCACTTTTGTCCTAACATCGAACATGTCTCTCCCTCTTCTTTACTCACTTTCTTCCTCATTTTTCCCCTTCTCTCTCTTCCTTTTTCGTTTTCAATCCATATCTATTTTTCTCTCATGGCATTACAAACAGTTGTATGCTATGAAATTTAAATTTGAGACTGTTTTTTATAGTCACTCTTTTTTCTTGAGAAAATTTAATAATTATAATCACCTGATAGATATATTACAATATATTTATTATACATATGTGTCTATATTCATGCATATGCATTACATATATTATGTATATATATATATATATATATATATATATATATATATATATATATATATATATATATATTTAAAAGTACTTTGATTAGCCTGTTAGAAATAATATACACCAAGACTTTCTTAATTCTGAAGTCTTCCAGAATTAACATCTTACAATGAAAATCAAATAAACATATTTAAGAAAAAAGGTATCATTGTTTATTATCAATATTGATAATTTAAGGTTTTTTATAACGTTAAGCTGTAATATGGCATATTATATCTTATGAATTAGAGAAATTTTTTTGAACAACCTCTTATTTAAGGACAATATGCACTGACATTTTAAATGGCTTTCTTATGATTTCAATTTCTATCAATTATGTATTAATTGCAAAATACTTATTTTAGTACTTTTCATATTCATAATTGATATAAAGTGAATTGTTTAATTTTTCTGGTAAGTAGTTACTTATTACAGTAGGGACATTATTAATAGTTCTAAATTTTGATAAGAAAATGGTACAAAGATATTTTCATGCAAAATTAAGAATAATTGCATGCTCTAAATGTTTGATTGTTGATACATATAATACAGAGCTTTTGATGAGTCTCTTTCCAGTAAAACATAAAATGCAAAGATATAGTTGGGTATGTATGTCCAAATAAAGATAATGAAAAATACACATTATCAGATAGAAACTATTAAATAAAAGATGAAAAGAACAATCCAACACATTGTACCAACTTATCAGATGAGGCAGTATTCTGAAAGCATAGCCTAAGACTAGACCTGGTCCATGACAAAATATTTACCAAAAAATGAAATATGAAAAATATAGGAAATGCTATGAATTTTTCATGAAGGTAGGTGGATTATCCTTTAATCTCAAATTAGAGTATTTTCAAAAGCCAGTTTTCTGGTAAAATAAATTTGTGATAGATACAACTACACAAAACAAAGTTTCTGCTTAGCAAAATGAATGCATCTCAACACTTTTTTAGCTGATTTCTAGCCACTCAATTTTAAACCTTTATTTATTTATTTATTTATTTTTATTGATTGTTCAAAACATTACAAAGCTCATGATATATTATCTTTCATACATTTGACTCAATTGGGTTATGAACTCCCATTTTTCCCCAAATACGAATTGTAGAATCACATTGGTTACACATTCACATTTGTACATAATGGCATAAAGGTGATGTTGTATTCTGCTACCTTTTCTATCCCCTACTATCCCCCCTCCCCCCCCTCCCATCTTCCCTCTCTACCTCATCTGCTGTTGTTCAATTCTCTCCATTGTTTTCCCCCCATTTCCCCTCACAACCTCTTATATGTAATTTTGTGTAACATTGAGGGTCTCCTACCATTTCCATATGCTTTCCCTTCTCTCCCCCTTTCTATCCCCCCACTCGTCTTTGTTTAATGTTAATCTTTTCCTCATGCTCTACCTCCCTGTTCTATTCTTAGGTGCTCTCTTTATATCAAAGAAGACATTTGGCATTTTTTTTAAGGATTGGTTAGCTTAGCTTAGCATAATCTGCTCTAATGCCATCCATTTCCCTGCAAAGTCTATGATTTTGCCATTTTTTAGTGCTGAGTAATACTCCATTGTGTATAGATGCCACAGTTTTTTAACCATTCATCTATTGAAGGACATCTAGGTTGGTTCCACAGTCTAGCTATTGTGAATTGTGGCGCTATGATCATTGATGTGGCAGTATCCCTATAGTACGCTCTGTTAAGACCCTCTAGTCCGAGAAGGGTGATAGCTGGGTCAAATGGTGCATTCATTCCCAGCTTTCCAAGAAATCTCCATACTGCTTTACAAATTGGCTTTATCAATTTTCAGTACCACCAGCAGTGTACAAGTGTACACTTTTCTCCACATCCTCGCCAACACTTATTGTTGTTTGACTTCATAATGGCTGCTAATCTTACTGGAGTGAGATCGTATCTTAGGGTGGTTTTGATTTGCATTTCTCTGACTGCTAGAGATGGTGAGCATTTTTTCACGTACTTGTTGATTGATTGTATGTCCTCCTCTCTGAAGTGTCTGTTCAGGTCCTTGGCCCATTTGTTGATTGGGTTATTTGTTATCTTATTGTTTAATTTTTTGAGTTCTTTGTATATTCTGGATATTAGGGCTCTATCTGAAGTGTGAGGGGTAAAAAAATGTTCCCAGGATGTAGGCTTTCTATTTACCTCTCTTATTGTTTCTCTTGCAGAGAAAAAACTTTTTAGTTTAAGTAAGTCCCATTTGTTTATTGTTGTTATTAACTCTTGGGCTATGGGTGTCCTATTAATGAATTTGGAGCCCAACCCCACAGTATGTAGATCGTAGCCATCTTTTTCTTCTATCAGATGCAGTGTCTCTGATTTCATCACTAGCTCCTTGATCCATTTTGAGTTAACTTTTGTGCATGGCGAGAGAAAGGGATTCAGTTTCATTTTGGTGCATATGGATTTCCAATTTTCCCAGCACCATTTGTTGAAGATGCTATTCATCTCCCAATATGCTTTTAGCCTCTTTATCATATATAAGAAAGTTGTAATTTTGTGGATTGATTTCTGTGTCCTCTATTCTCTACCACTGATCCACCTGCCTGTTTTGGCACCAGTACCACGCTGTTTTTATAACTAATGCTTTGTAGTACAGTTTGAACTCTGGTATCGCTATACCTCCAGATTCAAATTCCTTTTGCTATTCTGGGTCTTTTGAATTGCTTTTGCTATTCTGGGTCTTTTGTTTTTCCATATGAATTTCATGACTGCTTTATCATTTCTACAAGAAATGCCATTGGGATTTTGATTGGCATCCATTTTAACCTGTAGAGAACATTGGGTAATATCACCATTT
Organism: Callospermophilus lateralis; assembly: GCF_048772815.1. NCBI lineage: Eukaryota > Metazoa > Chordata > Mammalia > Rodentia > Sciuridae > Callospermophilus > Callospermophilus lateralis. The sequence continues at coordinate 2,817,461 of NW_027512569.1, forward strand.
TGATGATGTTAGTTCTGCCTATCCATGAACAGGGTACATTTTTTCATCTTCTAAGATCTTCTTCTATCTCTCTCTTTAGGGTTCTGTAGTTTTCATTATATAAATCTTTCACCTCTTTTGTTAGTTTGATTTCCAAGAATCTTATTTTCTTTGAGGATATTGTGAATGGAGTGGTTTTCCTCCTTTCCATTTCAGAAGTTTTGCTCCTGATATACATAAATGCCTTTGATTTATGCGTGTTGATTTTATATCCTGCCACTTTGCTTAATTCATTTATTATCTCTAGCAGTTTCTTTGTAGACCCTTTTGGGTCTGTCATATATATTATCATGTCATCCACAAATAGCGATAATTTAAGTTCTTGTTTTCCTATTTTTATGCCTTTAATTTCTATTGTCTAATTGCTCTGGCTAGAATTTCAAGAACTAAATTGAATAGAAGTGGTGATAGAGGGCATCCCTGTCTTGTTCCAGATTTTAGAGGCAATCCCTTCAGTTTTTCTCGATTTAGGATGATGCTAGCCTGAGGTTTAGAATATATAGCTTTTACAATGTTGAGGTAAGTTCCTGTTATCCCTAGTTTTTCTAGTGTTTTGAACATAAAGGGATGCTGTAATTTGTCAAATGTTTTTTTCTGAATCTATCAAGATGATCATATGGTTCTTGTCTTTAAGTCTATTGATGTGGTGAATAGTATTTATTGATTTCCGTATATTGAACCAGCCTTGCATCCCAGGAGTGAATCCTACTTGATCATGGTGCACAATTTTTTTTTATATGCTTTTGTATTCGATTCATCAGGATTTTATTGAGAATTTTTGTATCCAAGTTCATTAGAGATATTGGTCTGTAGTTTTGTTTTTTTTGAAGTGTCTTAGTCTGATTTCAAGATCAGGGTGATTTTGGCCTCATAGAATGAATTTGAAAGAGCTCCTTCTTTTTCTATTTCTTGAAAGAGCTTGAAAAGAATCGGTATTAATTCTTCTTTGAAGGTTTTGTAGAACTCCGCTGTTTACCCATCCGGTCCAGTGCTTTTTTTTGTTGGTTTTCTTTTGATGGATTCTTCTATTTCTTCCTTTGTTATTGGTCTGTTTAAATTGTGTGTGTCTTCCTGACTCAATCTGGGCAGATCGTATGACTTAAGAAATTTATTGATATCTTCACTATCTTCTATTTTATTGGAATATAGGGTTTCAAAATACTTTCAAATTATCTTCTATATTGCTGTAGTGTCTGTTGTGATATTGCATTTTTCACCCCGTATGTTAATAATTTGAGTTCTCTCTCTTCTTCTCTTCATTATCATGGCTAAGGGCCTGTCAATCTTATTTATTTTTTCAAAGAACCAACTTTTAGTTTATCAATTTTTTCAATGATTTATTGTTTCAATTTCGTTGATTTCTGCTCTTATTTTAATGTTGTCTACTACATTTGCTGTTGTTTTGCTCTTCCTTTTCTAGGTTTTTGAGGTGTATTGTGAGTTCATTGATTTGTTGTTTTTTTTTTCTTTTTTTGAGGAAAGAACTCCAAGAAATGAATTTTCCTCTTAAAACTGCTTTCACTGTGTCCCATAGATTACAGTAGGTTGTGTCTGAATGGTCATTTGTCTCTAAGAATTTTTTCGTCTCCTCCTTAATGTCTTCTGTAACCCATTGATCATTCAGTAGAATATTGTTCATTTTCCATGTGATGTAGGATTTTTGATTCCTTCTTTTATCATTGATTTCCAGTTTCATTTCATTATGTTCAGATATGGTGCATGGTATTATCCCCACGCCTTTATATTTACTAAGAGTTGCCCTATGACCTAATATATGGTCTATCTTTGAGTAGGATCCATCTGCTGCTGAGAAGAAGGTGTATCCACTTGATGATGGTTGATATATTCTATATATGTTGGTTAAGTCTAGGTTATTGATTGTGCTGTTGAGTTCTATAGTTTCTTTATTCACTTTTTGTCTAGAGGATGTGTCTAATGGCGAGAGCGGTCTGTTGACGTCACCTATAATTATTGTGTTGTAGTCTATTTGACTCTTGAACTTGAGAAGAGTTTGTTTTATGAGCGTGGCAGCTCATTTGTTTGCTGCATACAAATTGGTAATTGTTATGTTATGTTAGTGGATGGTTCCTTTTAACGTTATATAGTGTCCTTCTTTATCCCTTTTGATTAACGTAGGTTTGAAGTTGATTGTATTTGATATGAGTTTGGCCACTCCTGCTTGCTTCCGTGTGCCCTGTGAGTGGTATGATTTTTCCCAACCTTTTACTTTCAGCCTGTGTATGTCTTTACCTATCATATGAGTCTCCTGAAGGCAGCATATTGTTGGATTTGTTTTTTTGATCCAGGTTACTACCCTATGTCTCTTGATTGGTGAGTTTAGGCCATTAACATTTAAGGTTACAATTGAAATATGATTTGTACATCCATTCATGTTAATTTATTTATTTATTTTAGTTTGGCTAGTTTTTACTTTTTGGTTATTTTTCTCCCCCTTTACTGAGATACCTCCCACTGTTAGTTTGGGGCACTATTTTTCAATTCTTCTTCTTGCAGTATTTTGCTCAAAATCCTTTGCAGTGCTGGTGTTATGGGTGCGAATTCTTTTAGTTTTTATTCATTGTGAAAGACTTTAATTTTATTGTCAAATCTGAAACTTAATTTTGCTGGATACAGTATTCTTGGTTGGAATTCATAATTCTTCAGTGTTTGAAATACATTGTTCCAGGATCTTCTCACTTTCAAAGTTTGTGATGAAAAATCAGTCGTTAATCTAATTGGTTTACCCCTGAATGTAATCCGCCTCCTTTCTCTCGTAGCTTTTAATATTCTCTCCTTGTTCTGTATGTTGGCTATCTTCATAATTATATGTCTTGGAGTTGGTCTATTATGGTTTTGAATGTTTGGGGTCCTGTAGGCTTCCAGGATTTGGCAATCCATTCCATCTTTCATCTCTGGGAAGTTTTCTAGAATTATTTCATTTAATATGTTGTCCATTCTTTCGGTTTGAATCTCTATGGCTTCTTCTATCCCGATGACTGTGAAATTTGTTTTTTTTTATGACATCCCATATCTTTTGAATAGACTGCTCTTGGGACTAAAGCATCTTTTCTGTGTTGACTATATTCTTTTCAAGTTGATAAACGTTGTCGTCATTATCTGATGTTCTGACTTCTATTTGATCTAGTCTATTTGTAATATTCTCGTTTGAGTTTTAATTTAGTTAATAGTTTCCTGCATTTCTAGGATTACTGTTTGATTTTTTTAAGATCTCTATCTCCTGGTAAAGCTTGTTCTTTGCCATTTGAATTTGTTTAATTCATTTTCAAAATATACTTTTATTGCTAGGACTTGCTGCCTCATGTATTCTCTAATATCCCTTTCCATCTGAGTTAGGTAAGCCTTGAGTTTTTTTCCCTATCCGTGTTTCTGATGATTCTAGGTCCTCCTGTAGAATTAAGTTGTCCTGCATTGTTTGTGCACATTTTTTTCCTTTGTTTTTTCATGATGTTCACTTTGTTTTCCATCTCTATTTGATTGCTGTTTTTCTGCTCTATTCTATAGATTTGTTTTGGTTTAATATATCTGTTGTCTCTCCTTTGTGTTCATAGACTATGCCTGCTAAAGTGAATTCTGCTTGGAAGGAATTGCGATGGCCGAGCTCCAGCGATGTCACCTGTCTGCTATGGCGGGCCCCAGGCTCCTTGCCAGGGTGTTCAAATGGGAGTGGGCTGGGACTGATCTGTCTCTGTTTGTTTTCAACTCCCGGTCGCCGGCGGGTGGGCGGTCTCCAGCTGTCCAGTCACACAGTCAGCAGGTGGGCTGTCACTGGTGGGTGGGAGATCTCTAGCCACCCAGTTGCACGTGCAGCCAGCGGGTAATTGGTCGCTGGCAGGCAGGCGGGCACCAGCCACCCAGTCGCACCAGCAGCGGGCTGTGTGTCACCAGCGGGCGGGCGTTCTCCAGCCGCTCAGTCACGCGGGCCTGGCCTCTAGTCCCCTGTTATCTCCTGCTAGTCCTGGTTTCTCGTGCTAGACCAGATTTCCCCTGAGTGATGCCTCTCGGCAGCTCATACTGTCCTCTGGGCCTGCCGTTTCTTGGGTGTGGATGGTGTCTATGGGGAACCCCGGCACTCTATTGTTTTGATTTTTTCCTCTTGCCCCTCTCCCAGCGCTGGCTAGACAGGTTTCGTTTTCGCCACTGATGGGAGGGGGAGTTGAAGGTCAGGTGCCTCTAGTTTTCCCGACGTCTTTATGCAGGCTCTCTCTGATAATCCCTCCAATGGAAAGCCTAAGAGAGATTTTATGTGAATTCCCTGCTGTATGGGAGATGAGCTGAGTAACACAAACCTGTTTTATTGTTGCAATCTGTTGGAGAGTGGCGGTGGTTACTTCTGCTCTCCAAGATGGTGACCGTTGGTTTCCTTGGTGGAGTTTTTTATTGTGGGGGGATAGAACTGTAGCACTTCCTTCCCCGTCTGAAATCCCAAACTCAGCCCGGGGCTCAGTTGGAGGTCAGCCAGCAGGATTCCACAGAATCTGCAGCAACGTTTCTCCCTGATGGCTGGTCGCTTCTAGGTGGTGCCCTGCCGTCTCTAGGCACGGGGTAGGCCACACAGATTTGTCAGCCCGGATCTCCGGTCGCACATTTGGCTCGTGCTTGAGACTCAATTACCGGACCTCATTGGTGGAAATCATTCTTCTAGGTTTCGGTGCACACCCATTTTTCTGTAAGATCCTAACAAGATAATTTTTTGTCGTTCTAACCCGTTATTCACCTGTGAAGTGGCGCAGTACACAGGGTGTGAGTGGCAGATTCAGAGACATCCCTTCATCCTGACCAGGTTGTTTGCCATGGAAGATGACTTTTGCTCTCTCAGGTCCTTCATAGCTGCCTACATCTTCTCCATGGCTTATTTCTCCATGGACCTTTGAGGTTCTCAGCAGGTGAAAGATCCCCTACATTCCTGTATTATAAGACCAACTCTGTCTGTGCTCTTCTGTAACGTTAGATTGAGGGAACACTGTAGGGTTAGGGTTAATAACATGTTCGATTTGGGTTAGGAATCATTCTGTTTATGAATAATTCTATTGAGAAGCTGCGATATGTATAAGAATATATAGTTGAAATATATGTAGGAAAACAGAAATCTAAGTAAGATTTGAATCCCAGAATGGCATTGGGCCCTTAATTGGGATACTTAGCGTTGAATTACGTTCTGCACAGATGTCTCAGGTAAATCGATATACAATGTCATAGGACCCTGTACCTTGGAAGATTGAATGTAGATGAGAACATCCATTTAAAAAGGTATAGTTGTTATTGAATGGTTAATAAAATAGGTACTTGTCACTTCCTGTTTTTCTCTATGCTTAACAAAACACTGTTGAAATCTTGAGAACTGTTTGCTAATCTTATTCCCAGAATGTGCTGTCCCCAGTTTCCAAACTGCAGAATTTACTCTCTCACCTGGTTGCATGCAAACTGCCCACTCCCACTGACCCATCAATAAACTTCCCTCCTTGCCCTCGGCAAGGAAAGTATATAAGCTCTGCTCAAGCTGTTCTCAGGGCTCTCTGCTGTATTCAAGTGAGCTCTGAGCCCCAGCATGCTGGAACTCTAATAAACCCTTTGCTGTTGCATGAGTCAGTTTCTTGGTGGTCTCTTCCTCCAATGCACGCCCGACCTTTACACATGAAGTTTCCACTGATATCTGGCAGCGGCGGATGAGAGACCCCAACGGGCTACTCTTGGGGTAAGTAAGTCGCCTATTCCTGGTTTCAGGTTTCAGATTAGGACTTGGAAAAATGGCTGTTGATGAAGAGTGTGAGCTCTCTCCGACAGTGGCTGACAGACGTGTCACAGAGCCAAAGGCCACGTCCCTGGAGGACGCCCCAGAGGACTTGGGAAATTTAGTTATAATAGATTCCTCGACTCAGTGATATTTTGTTTTGGATTCGGTATTGCCAGCCCATTGGTTATTGCCGGCTACTCAGTCCTGATCTCAGTGTTGGACATCCATTGCCTGTCTTTATTATCTTGTCTTGTCTGTTTCATGTGTCGTTGCTTTCACTGTTTGTGGATCTTTCATTATGGGACAGAGCACTTCAGTGCTAGATCTCAGTTTAAAGGGCGACTCTTATGCGTGGTCTCATAAAATCCCAACACAATTAATGGCAATACTTCTCTGAGCTCAGTTCCAGAACTCAGTCTCTAAGGGGAATCACACCAGAGTTCAAGCCCAGGTGGACCCAGTCATCTCTTCCAAATGCCACACAAATGACCACAATTAAAACCAAAACACTCCCCAATGGCCCTCATCTTCTTCCATATAGACACTCATCATAACCTCTGGCTGGACGTTTTCATGAGGGGCAAAGCCCAAGACAGTGTCCAAAACATGCTCCCTTGCCGCTAATTTGCCTAAAGTCAGGGTGGCCTGGAAACCCTTCCAGTGAACCAGGAGTGATCAAATACGCCTGCCATTAATACTGATCTTCTTCTGCAATTTGAGGCCTACTGACTATCAGGTGTAGATTCTTTATGTGAATTTCAGTCATAAGAAAACCCAACCACATCTGCAGTGCTTTGAAGAACTCATTTGACCAAAAGGATCCCAATTCTCACTTGATGGACGTCAAGAACCTAACAGAGGAAGGAGAGAAACTTCACCCACAATGACTGCTCTTTTGGCCATTTTGGTTTTGGATGCACACATGGGATCTTTCTTTAGATCTATCAGTTGCAGAGAATCTAAGCCACAGCCTCACACAGGGCATAGAGTTGGATTCAGACACATCCATTTCCAAAGCAATTAAGCAAAGAGCCACAGGTTATGCCCATTCATTTCCATCTGAAAACTGTTTTCTTCAGGCTTCACAAAGGGGTGGTCCGAAACAAAGAACTTCTTGACATTCAAGGCAACAGAACATTATGTAAGCAAAAGGCTCAAAGAAGGGTTTCTCCACTGAGAGTTTACTGGTCACACTGATATCTGTGTTTTCTGAGATGCTCGCCATTCCCTTCATCTATCCAGTACATGGCCATGCCACAGAGCTTGGAGGTGGTACATATCTTGGAAACAAAACCATGAGCATATTCTGGAGATTGGCCAGAATTCAGAAAGAAAATTGAAAATTACTAAGATCGTTGGTGTTGCCCATCCTTAAGGAAAGCTGCAATCCATTCATTAATTTGGGCAGGATGAATGCTGGGAAGCTTTCTACAAGACAGGACAAATCCATTGATGCATTCTCTTTTCTAATGTCTACAACCAGAAACATAGTGGGATACACAGACATAGAAACACTCGCCTTGTCAAACGTCTTACTAGAAACAGTTCCACCCAAAAAAACAAACCACCTTTCCTACCTATTCTCATAACATGAGACAAAATCGTAAACCCAAAACCACACCCATATTGGCCCCTCTTCCCCCAAGTAGGTCTGTGACTCTAGGGAGTGTCCTCTGACTGGTGGGCCATACAATGTTCCCCTGAAATGTCCTGTCCTGTCTCAGGTCTGTTCTCCTTGGCCAACTCTGATAAGTTGTCAGAAGCTAGTGTTTAGCCACTACCTGCTTTCTCAGGAAAGGCCCTTCTTCAGAGCTCTCCTTGCTTTTGCCATCCTAACATCAGTAGGTACAAAGAAAGACTGACTCTGTCCTTGGTAAATCCAAACAAGTGAGCCCACTGGGACTGGGACTGGGACTGGCTCTATGTGCCTGGTTTCCAGTATCCCAAGTTCAGAGAGATCCATCACCAAGAAAGTGAGGTGAGGTCACTTCCTTCAGGAACTGAATAAATTCACTGCCTTGTAAACCATTTTGTCCTAATAGTTGCTTCCAAGTGTCCCATTAGATGGAGGCTTCCCCTACTTCCTTTGAAACTTTCACAAGTTAGAATGGTATGTCAACCTTAGGAACCCGGGAATAGCTATCCACACAGGCCTGGTTTGGTCAATCTCCTCTACATTAAGAAGAGAGAGGCTGATTCAGACACATCCCTTTATCCTGACCAGGGTGTTTGCCATGGAAGATGACTTTTGCTCTCGCAGATCCTTCATAGCTGACTATATCTTCTCCAGGATTCATTTCTGCATGGACTTTGGAGGTTCTCAGCAGGTGGAAGATCCCCTACATTCCTGTATTGTAAGACCAACTCTGTCCCTGCTTTTCTTTAAATTTAGGTTGATAGAACAGTGTATTCTTAGGGCTAATAAAATGTTTGATTTGAGTTAGGAATAATCCTGCGGGATGAATAATGGTATTGGGAACCTGAGATATTTATAAAAATATAGAGGTTAAATATATGAATGGAAACAGAAATCTAGGTAATTTTGAAGCCCAGAAGGGCATTGGGCCCTTGATTGGGATACTTAACTTTGATTTACATTATGTACAGATGTCTCAGATAAATAGATATACAATGGCATAGGACCTTGTAGCTTGGATGATTGAATGTTGAAGAGAACATCCAGTCAAAAACGGATAGTAGGTAGGATTAGGTACAGAGTTGGTTTAGGAAGAAGAGTGAGTATAGGATTTGGAACAAAAGTTCTAGCGCAATAGGGTTGTGGTTAGAGAGTGAAAGTGAACATAAGTTCATTTGAAGGGTCAGTCACAATGATGAACTGGTGAAAATATGTAGGAAACCACATATCAATAGAGACATTATGAAATCAGGCAAAGTATAAAGTGAGTGATATGATTAGGCATTTTCAACAGGGTTGAGTTTGAATATATAATCTTAGGAAGAAACAAATTTCCCCTTCCTCTCCTGTTTTCTCTTTTCTTTCCACTATACAAAGTCTAATCTGGGACAGAAAAGATCCGTCCTTTATAGGGCATATCAGGACATATACAGGATTGCCTGGAGCCCATAGTTTGGGTAATGATTTAGCAGATAAAACTACACATGACATACATATTTTCTCTATAGTAGAAGAAGCTACAAATTTTCATAAAAAAATTCCATGTCAATGCTAATACTATACATAAGCGCTTTAAAATAACTAAGGAACAAGCTAGACAAATAATAAAACAATGTCAAAATTGTGTGACCATTTTACCACAAGTTAATCTTGGAGTCTATCCTAGAGGATTGATACCTAACCATATTTGGCAGATGGACGTCACAAACTTGCCAGAATTTGGAAAATTAAAATATTTGCATGTTACAGTTGATACTTCTTCTGAATTTTTGATGGACTCCCTTCATGCCGGAGAAAAAAAAACTAAAGATGTTATAGCTCATTGCTTATAAAATTTTGCCACTGTGGGCATTCCAAAACAGTTAAGAACAGATATTGCCCCTGGTTATACTTTTACCTCTTTTAAAGAATTTTGCTCATCATTTTGCATTACTCATATAACAGGAATCCCATACAATCCGCAGGGACAAGGCATAGTTAAATGAGCTCATCAAACTATTAAAACGTACTAATTAAACCAAAAAAAAAAAAGGAATTGGGAAGGGGTAGATATTACCAAAAGATAAACTTAAAATAACCCTTTTTACTCTAAACTTTTGAAATTTGGATTCATCAGGGTTTAGTCCTGTGGAAAGGCATATGTGTCCAAAAAATGTACATAAGCCCAAGGTACTTTGGAAGGATATTCTAACAGGACAATGGAAATGTCCTGACCCAGTAATTGTCTGGAGTTGGAGGTCTGTTTGTGTGTTTCCACAGGGAGGACAGCAGCCGATTTGGATTCCAGAGAGACTAACTAAAGCGATTTCTACAGATTAAAAAATATGATTTGGCTCAAATCCATAACAGCTGATATCCAGAACTCCAGTTTGGCTATTCTTACATCTGTGACAAAACCAGGATGCTTCTTTCAATATCTATTTTATTATTACCCTTTCCCATGTCATGAAGTTCTATTTTGTTTTTTGAGCTCATACAGACCTAGGTTAATGTTTTGCTGATCAGTTCTATTTTTGGACTATAGAGTTTTTAGACATTGCAATGGAGATTTCACCTGTAAAATGTTATAAGGCCTTTACTCTTATGTTATGTGTTGTATGTATTATATTATGTGTGCACACTTGTGTTTTTTGTTATATGTTTGAATGTACGTATGTCCTATATCATATATGATGAGCGCTCATGAAAAAATGGATCCAAATATTTTTTTTATACACTTGATGTAAATGATTTAATTTAAATTGGGTAAACACCTGTTGAGGATTGTTTTAAAATGTGTACAAAAAAGGAGGTTAACAGATCTGTTTGTTTAATTTCACCTTTTCTTTTCATTATATTTAATAATTCTCTTCAAGACAATGTAAATTGTTAAGAAAATTGTTTTCTTTTAGTACCTTCTGGAATGTTACATAATTTTTCTTTGGCCATTATTGCCAAAATTCCTATCTTCATCCCAGTGCCTGTAAAGACAAAGATAAAACCAATCTACAGCTTCTGCAATAGCCATCACTGAACTGCTTGAAGAACTTGCCTGGACTATGTATCACCTGTATGCATTGTGAACTCACCTGCATGCATTGTGAACAATATGTTGGTGCATCGACTTGTGGTAGTGTTGGGGTATTTTTGCTGATGATGTCATCAGTGGTACAATTTTTCCAAAAGGAGCCGTCAATTGGCTTGGTGTATCTTCCTCCCTTCTGCTGTCATGGTTGTTCAGCTAAAATTTGGGTGCCAACAGAGGTGAGACAAAGAACCTCACCAACCGCTGGTACAAAGACCTCTCCACAGGTGAGACTGTATACTGGACCTGTAGCAAGTGACGGGTAAGATCCAATTGCAATGGTACCAACCTAAGACTGGAGGCTGATACCTTGAGGTCAGCTCATTCGATAATGGGTAAGCACCATATGTACTATTGGACAACCTAAGGCAGGCATGGTCCCTAAGCCACATGCTTGTTGTTTAAACAGAGAGGGGGAGGTGTTGAGAGACACAGCCCAAGGGGCCAAACAAACTTTCAGACTGCCAGCTGATGATTGGCTCACAGCGGCCCCAGCAACATCAAGCTAATTGGCTCCTCTGCGGTGATGCTCATTGCAGATGCTCATTGAGCAGTTTCCCCACCCTTTCAGACTGCAAGCTGATGATTGGCTCACAGCAGCCCCAGCAATATCTAGCTGATTGGCTCCTCTGTGGTAATGCCATTGGGCTGTTTCCCCACCCTTTCAGACAACGGAGCTGCTCATTGGGGGACTTTTTGGGCTCTGCCCACACGACCCAGCCAATCGACCTCAAGAGAAGGAGTGTGGAGGTTGAGAGCTTGTGGGAAGCCAGTAGTGGCAGTTGGGCTCTGAGGGTTTTTCCCGAGGAGCTATTTTTTAGTCATGTGTGGTTCTAAAAGTAAGGTTAGTTTCTTTGGACAAGTGGCTCCTGAATTGTGCCCAGCCAGATTGCAGCAATCCTAAAATGATGGAGAAAAATAACCCAAACAGAATAGAAATACAAGCAGTTTAGAGAGGCATGGTGTATAGTTGAATTTACCTTTTGCATGATAAAGGGTAGGTGTTATAAATCTAGTCAAATTTAAATTGAAATAGTTCTCCATGTGTTTTATAGTTAATAAATATGTGAATTCCTATCTCCCATTATCTGTAGCCTATTCAGCACATGTATTTTTGTATGTACATATAGAATCCTACCTGGTATCACATGTACATTTTTGTTAGGTGGCTGACTTGGCAGATACAAATTTTTAGAAGAGGTCACTACTCCTAAACGTTGTTGGAATTGAAAATTAAAACTATGGGTGAGCTTCCTAGTTGAACAATATAATACATAAATCCATGTTCAGTAAAATGAATATTTTTGGATCTGTGGATGATATATATTTCATGATGAATTTCGATTGGCATATATATTGATACCTTTTAATGTCTCTCTCTCTCTCTCTCTCTCTCTCTCTCTCTCCCTATATATATATATATATATATATATATATATATATATATATATATATATATATATACACACACACACACTCTCCAGATTTTTCAGAATATAAAATATATGTGTCTTATTATACAATCCCTAAATGCATTCATATTCATGAATGTGGATTTATAACCAAATGTTCACAAAGTTATTTTCAGAAATATTCATCCACCTTAAATACATATTGTATCCTAGTACTGAAATCAAAATTCAGTGAATGGTGCATAGAAGTCCTAATTTTTCTACAGTAACTGACCCACTTTAACATCAATGCAAGTAGATTCCTATGGGACATGATGTGTATTTTGACCTTCATTTTTATTCAACACTGTTACATGACTATTTCTTCAGTTTATGCACATCATAGGATATATATTTCATTCACAATTTTGCAAATTGATAGGCTTTTGTTTCACTTTCAATCACTTCTTGCTTCAGTACACAAGTATTCCTCTATGTTTTTTGACTGGTCTTTTCATGATACTTCATTTTATTTTAGATTTCAATAATCACTTTTAAAGCAAAACTCACACATTCTTCATGATAAACCATAAACCTAATATTACCATTAGATGTATAAATGGTTGTAATAAATGTATGTATCTCAATATAAGATTTCCTGTAAATTTGTAAATATCAATTCAATCCAATATTTAAAGTTGGAACCAGTAATATTATTTATTCACAGTATGGTCTATTCATTTATTTTATCTATATTCCTAGACACAGGGAACACCTATTTGTACACCCAATACTAATTTATACAACTTCAAAATATTGCCCACAGAAATGGTGGAAGAAATACTCATGTCACCTGATCTACATATGCACTTTATCACAGTAATATTCTGGAAACAAAATGCAAAGTTCACACTTATGACTGTGCCAAAGCATAAATGGAAAGTGTGCATGGATTGCTAACAATATCCATGTCCAGATTGCCTAATTCTCTCAAATGTCAATCCTATTGGTGACTAAATATTTGTTTCTTTCTAAGATTTTATACTCAACCTCTACCCTGTTGAAAATGTCTAATCCTATCACTCAATTTATACTTTGCCTGATTTCTTAATATCTCCATTGATATCTGCTTCCCTATATATTTTCCCCAGTTCATCATTGTGTCTGACTCTTCACATGTGGTGACATTTACATTCACTCTCTACCGCAAACCCTATTGCTAAAGAACTTTTGGTCCAAATCCTATACTCACTTTTCTTCCTAAACCTACTGACTATCTTCCTAATCCTACCAACTATGCCTATATGAGTGGATGTTTTCTTCTACATTCAATCAATCAATTTTCAAGGTCCTATGCCATTGTATATCGATTTATCTGAGACATCTGTTCAGAAGATATTTAAAAGCTAAGTATCCCAATCAAGGGCCCAATGTTCTTCTGGGCTTCAAATCTTACCTAGATTTCTGTTTTTATACTTATATTTCACCTATATATTCTTGTAAAATCACAGGTTCCCAATACCATTATTCATCCAGCAGAATGATTCCTAACCCAAGTCAAACCTGTTATTACCCTAACCATACACTGTTCCCTCAATCTAACTTTACAGAATAGCAGGGACAGAGTTGGTCTTACACTACAGGAATGTAGGGGATCTTCCACCTGCTGAGATCCTCAAAGGACTATGCAGAAATGATTTCTGGAGAAGTTGTAGGAAGCTATGAAGGACCTGAGGGAGGAAAACTCAACTTCCATGGTAAACAACCAGGTCAGGATGAAGGGATGTGTCTTTATCAGCCTCTTTTATCTTAATGTAGAGAAGATTGACCAAACCAGGCCTGTGTGGAGAGCTGTTCTCGGGTGCCTATGGTTGATATACCATTCTAATGTGTGGAAATGTCACAGGAAGTAGGGGCACCCTCCATCTCATGGGACCCTTGGAAGCAACTCTTAGGACAAAGTGGTTGCCAAGGCAGTGACTTCATTCACTTCCTGATTGAGGTTACCTCACATAACGTCCTGGGTGATGGAACTCTCTAAACGTGGGATTCAGAAAGCCAGGCAAGCACAACCAGTCCCAGTCCCATTCCCAGTGGTCTCACTTTTTTTGGATTTACCAAGGACAGAGTCTGTCTTTCTTGGTACCTACTGATGTGAGGATGGCCAAAAGACAGGAAAGCTAAGAAGAGGGGCCTTTCCTGAAAAAGCAGGTAGTAACTCACCACTGGCTTCTGACAACTTCACAGACTTGGCCAAGGAGACCAGAACTGAGACAGCACAATCCATTTTAGGGAAACATAGTATGGCCCACCAGTCAGAGGACACTCCGGATAGTCACAGACCTACATAGGGGAAGGAGGCACCTTTGTCGGTGTGGATGTGAATTTCTGGTTTTGTCTTATGTTCTGAGAATAGGTAGGAAAGGCGGTTTGTTTGGTTTGTAGTGGACTGTTTCTAGTATGTCCTTTGACAAGGTGAGTGTTTCTATTTCTGTGTATCCCACTCTGTCCGTGGTTGTAGTATTAGAAAAGAGAATGCATGAATGGATGTGTCCTGTCGAGTAGAAAGCTTCCCAGCATTCATCCTGCCAATTTATGAATGGACTGTGGCTAGCCTTATCAATGGGCAAAACCTACTATCTTCTTAAGTTCCTGTTTTCTTCCTGAATTCTCCAGAATAGGCTCATGGTTTTATGTCCAAGATATGTACCACCTCCAAGCTCTGTCATATGGCCCTGTACTGGATAGCTGAAGGGAATGGGAGCATCTCAGAAAACTCAGATATCAGTGTGACCAGGAAAGTCTCAGTGGAGAAACCCTGCTTTGGGCCATTTTCTTACCTATTGTTCTGTTACCCTGAAAGTAAGGAGGTCTTTGGCTCAAGCCACCCCTTTGTGAAGCCTGAAGAAAAAAGGATTCAAATGGAAATGAATGGGCATCACCTGTGGCTTTTTGCTTAATTGCTTTGGAGAGGGATGAGTCTGTATAAGGCTCTTGTCCCTGTGTGAGGCTGTGGCTCAGATTGTCAGCACCTGATGGATGTAAAGAAAGATCCCATGTGTGCAACCATAACCAAAATTCAAAAAGATCAGTCATTGTGGATGTAGTCTCTCACCTTCCTCTGTTAGGTTCCTAACTTCCATCAAGTGTGAATAGGGACCCTTGGGTCAAATGAGTTCTTCAAAGCCCTGCAGATGTGCTAGTGCTTTCTCATGACTACAAATCACATAAAGAATCTATACCTGACAGTCAGTAGGCCTCAAATAGTAGAAGCAGAGCAGTATTAATGGCAGGCTTATTTGATCAATCGTCGTTCACAGGAAGGGTGTCCAGGCGACCCTGACTTTAGGCAAATAAGGGGCAAGGGAGCTTATTTTGGACACTGTCTTGAGCTGCGCCACTCATGGAAACCTCCAGCCAGAGGTTATGATGAGTGTCTATATAAAAGCAAATGACGGCCATGTGGGAGTATTTTGGTTATAATATTGCTCATTTGTGTGGCACTTGGAAGAGATGACTGGGTCCACCAGGGATTGAAGTCTTGTGTGATTCCGATTATGGACTGTGTTCTGGACCTGACCTCAGTGAAGTATTGCGATGAATTGTGTTGGGATTTAAGAGGCCACACATGATAGTCATCCTTGGAATCTGAAATCTAGGCCGAGGTTGGTTTTCCACAGAGCACTGGGAATATCAGCCAGGGTATCACATGATTTTATTCTGAAAAACTTGGCATCCATAGTTGAGAGTCAAAACACACATGGACTTCACATTGTAGACCTCAATGGGCCTGGCTTCATGTGAAGTTTTGGCCACTCTTTGGGAGCCTTGCCTGTGAGAGTTCTCCGGAGATTTTATTGAAATGAGCTTCCTCCCCATTTAATGGTTCCCAAATGAACTGAAACCCACAGTGCCTCCAACTTCATCCTTGAAAAATGGCTCGATAATTACCCTGAAATGTTTGAAATTCCCATGACCAGTTAGCACTGGTGAAACTTTGAATGTCATGTTGCTGATCATGAGTATATCATACAGTGACTAGATTGACTGGGTTTGATGAAAATCGTGTAGAACTGTGATGCCAGTAAGTTGGAGACTGCTGAGTAGTGGGCCTAGAGCAGTGGTGTGCAGCTGTGTGATAAAACATCTGCGGTGGGCTCATGTGAATCTGCCATTGGATTCCAAATGGCTTGTGACTGACATAGTGTAGCCAGCAGACCCTTATATGGAAATGCATCTTGTTATATGGAGAGTTTTTAGGGCAATGTTCAGAATCAGGTTGCTAAGTTCAAGGGGGCAAGCTATGTGCGATAGAGGCCTGGTTGGTTCATTCTCCTGCAGACCCTGACCCACCACACCTGAAAGAACTCCCTCTAGCACTGTGTCCCAGTTGAACTCCTTGTATTTCGTGAAGCAAATACCAAACTACCAGTGCAGCCGCAAGAAACACCACAAAAAGTGGAAAATGACCAAATGGTTTCACAGTCCCCACAGGGAGACACTTAGCCCCCAGTGGCCACAGTTTACCTACAAAGAGAGAATTCAGCACTGCTGCCTCATGTTCATTGGAAAATAAGAAACAATGTCCTTCAGGTCACATAGATGCAGAACCCGCTTCAATGGTCTCACTACAAAGGACGACAAAGCTCCTGAAAACAACATATATTT
The DNA here is from genome assembly GCF_048772815.1 of Callospermophilus lateralis. Classification (NCBI taxonomy): domain Eukaryota; kingdom Metazoa; phylum Chordata; class Mammalia; order Rodentia; family Sciuridae; genus Callospermophilus; species Callospermophilus lateralis. Next base: position 2,834,011 of record NW_027512569.1, read on the forward strand.
CAAGTGCCCAACCACAGATGGAGTTTCTCAAGAATTTTTTAGGCCAGCAAAGCTCCATTTTTGTGGAGGGTTTACCCTGTTCTTTACTATTGTAAACTCCACCTCCATGTTTGTGAACAACTGAGCATATTCCATTCCATATATGTATTCACAGATTTTCGAACTCTACTCTTCTAATTGTGTCTTACTTGGGACGAAGGTAATGTCAAGGCATTGTTCTGGATGAGAGTGGGATGATTTTTCGTAGCACATATTTAAAAACACATTGGATATCTTTTCCAATTTTCCATTCGAAATACTGAATCCCTGACACTAACCCATAGCCCACAAGACTCTGACTACTTATCCTAATGTGATGGAGAAAAATAATCCAAACAGAATATAAATACAAGCAGTTCAGAGGAGGCATGGTGTATAGTTGGATTTGCCTCTTGCATTATATAGTGTAGGAGTTATAAATCTAGTCAATTTTTTTGTTGAAATTGTTCTCCATGTGATTTTATAGTTAACAAATATGTGAATTCCTGTCTCCCTTTCTCTGTAGCCAATTTGCACATGTATTTTTATATGCACATATAGAATCCTACAAGGTACGAAAAGTACATTCTTGTGAGGTGGCTGACTTGGCAGATACACATTGTGAGAAGAGATCACTTCTCCTAAACACTGTTGGAAGTGAAAATTCGACCTCTTGGTGAGCTTCCTAGTTGAACAACACTATACATAAATCCATGTTCAGTAAAATGAATATTTTTGGATGCGTGGATGATATATATTTCATGGTGAATTTTGATTGGCATATATATTTCTACTTTTTAATGTCTGCGCGTGTGTGTGTGTGTGTATATATATATATATATATATATATATATATATATATATAGAATCTCCAGATTTTTCAAAATATGAAATACATGTGTCTTATTATACATTCCCTAAAATCATTCATATTCATATATGTAGATTTATAATCAACTTTTCACAAGATTATCCTCAGAAATATTCATCCACCTGAAATACATATTTGTTTCCTAGTACTGAAAACTATCTTCAGTGAATGGTGCATACACACCCTAATATTAATACAGTAACTGACCAAGGTTAACATCAATGCAAATTAATTCCTATGGGACATGATGTGTATTTTGAAGTTTATTTTTATTCAAAACTGGTACATTACTATTTCTTCAATTTATGCACATGATAGGATTTATATTTCATCCACAAGTTCGCTAATTTAGAGGCATTTGTTTCACTTTCAATCACTTCCTGCTTCAGAACACATGTATTCTTCCATGTTTCTTGACTGGTCTTTTCATGAGACTTCTTTCCAAACACATTATTTTCGATTTCCATAATCACTTTTGAAGCAAAACTCACACACCTTTCATGATAAACCATAACCTTAATTTGAAAAAATAGATATATAACTAGTTTGAATGAATGTACGTATATCAATATAAGATTTCTTATATATTTTAACATATGAATACAATGCATTATTTAAAGTGGAACCAGTTATATTATGTATTCACAGTGTGGTCTATTCATGCATTATCTCTATATTAATAGACACAGGGTACACCTCTTTGTACCCCCAATACTAACTTATTCATCTTCAAAATATTGCTCCCAGAAACGGTGGAAGAATTACTCATGTCACCTGATCTACATATACATTTTATCACAGTAATATTCTGGAAACAAAATGCAAAGGTCACACTTATTATTGTATCAAAGCCTAAATTGAAAGTGAACATGGATTAATAAACACAGCCATGTCCAGGTTGCCTAATGCTCTCAAATATCAATCCAATTGGTGAGTACATATTGTTTTCTTCCTAAGATCATATATTCAAATTCAACCCTGTTGAAAATGTCTAATCCTATCACCCACTTTATACTTTGCCTGATTTTGTAATGTCTCTATTGATATCTGTTTTCCTACATATTTTCTCTGCTTCACCATTGTGACTGACTCTTCACATGGGCTGACATTTACATTCACACTCTTAAAGAAACCCTATTGCTAAAGAACATTTTTTTTTCCAAAAACTATTCTCACTCTTTTTCATAAACCTAACGATGGTCTTCCTAAACCTACCGACTATCCCTTTTGACTGGATGTTCTCTTCTACATTCTATCATCCAAGTAAACATTGGGCGAGCTTCGGAGGAAGAGACCACCAAAAGATTATCTCATGCAACAGCAAAGGGTTTATTGGGGGTCCAGCATGCAGGGGATCAGAGCTCACTTGAATAGAGCAGAGAGCCCTGAGAAGAGCTTAAGCAGAGCTTATATACTTTCCTTGGGGAGGGCAGGGAGTGAAGTTTATTGATGGGTCAGTGTGAGTGGGTGGTTTGCGTTCAACCGGGTGAGGGAGTACATTCTGCAGTTTGGCAGTTGGGGACATGACATTCTGGGAACAAGATTAGCAAACAGTTCTCAAGATTTCAACAGTGTTTTGTTAAGCATACAGAAAAACAGGAAGTGACAATTACCTATTTTATTAAGGTTTCATTCCCCATTTCTTCTTTTTGCTACTTTTAATCATAAAATGATCATTGGGGGGTGTCATATTCTATGTCTGCTAGTGAGGTATTACCATAATTTTAACTTGTCCAATTTGAGCTTGGAGAAAATAAATTACATGGTTGAGCAAACAAGGTTTTATAGTTAGCAATAATATGGAGATTATTATTGGACAGGCCAGGGTTGATAAAAAACGTAGTCAAACAGAGGACTATGTGAACCAAGACTCAAACCACCCTTTTTGGGCCTCTCTCTCTCATTGATGCTCTTCAAGGTGTCTTTTTAAATTACTCATAATTTTTTTTACAACTCCAGTATGGTCGGAATAAACACAACATTCTTCCCTCAATGCAGCACAAAGGTGCCTTTCTCTCATGAAGAGGAGGTCCAACCCTCAACTGTACATAAGAACTTCAGAGAGAGAGGTTAAAGATTCCTGCAAAGCTGTTATGGAGGTTTCTAATATATTTAAGTTTTGGTCTATTTCTGCTTCTAACTGGGTCATTTGTTGTGTCCCATGGACCAGGGCAGTGGTTCCTGTGCCCACCCTTGTGGCAACTCCTATTCTTTTTAGGATGGCTAAAGTGAGGGACATATGTTCCCAGTGAAACCGGGTTGTATGCCCCACCTATTTGATCTTCAAATGAACCTGCGTCATGATAGAGCATTCTGGGTAACATCTGCACCATTACACAATTAATCACATCCGTTTTTCATTTCATGAAAACATCAACAATGTTTTAGTATATAGAATTATACTGTTGTAGGGACGGACAAGGCAAGGCACCTAAGATAGCACCAAAGACAGTGAAACAGTCCTATTTGGTTGCACCCAGATTCAGAGGGCATTGCTTCGGTTGTAATCAATTAATCTTCTGAATTCCAAGTTTAGGTAGTTTCAGAATTTTGTACCCAACATGTAAGAGAAGTGGCTCAGAAGATCACACTCTGCAGCAGTTCACAAAAAGCTGTTTTTGTTTCTGTTTTTTTTCTCTGTTCTGGGCAAGTTAACTTTTCAAGGACAACTGGGTGGGTGAGAGCTTTTACTTCCCTTTCTTTTTTTCCCCCTGCCAGCTGTTACCATGGAGCCCAGATGGTAACTTCTTTATCTTAGAAATGTTGCCATCTCTGTGAAGCCCCAGTTCAAGGCCAGAGGAATTGTTCACATATTTTGTGAAAAACTAGTAAGGGGGTGTCTAGCTTAGGAGTGCTGATTTTATTTTAGCCAGTGGCCAAGTGGAACAGGGCAACATTAAAAGAGGAAGGTTATCTACACTGAAATCGTTTATAGGGACTTTTTTGCTGAAAGTCCTAAAGTCAGCCATGGTGAAGACTCCTGGAGAAGGTCAGTGAAAACTTTTCTGTAGGCCTGGTACAGAGGGGGAAGACGGAGAAGTCGGGGCTTAGAGCAGCTTCATGGATCTGAGAATGAGAAAGGATAGATGCAAAAGAATAATGGGAAAGGGGTTTGGGATATTCCTAGCAACAAAACTTGAGCAGTAGAACAGGTAGAGCAGAGGGGAAGAAGGGAGTGAGTATCCGCAAAGCCTGTGAGGGACTTTAAATTTTTAGTAACTTGTTTTCAGTGATGAAAAATCAACTTTAAAGGCCATTTTAATTACATTTGGATAAGGGTCTGAGGGCTCTCCTCAGCTGGTTTGATCTATGGGTTAGCTGGTAAGAGGACCTGGTGGGACCCAGTGCAGGCAATGACAAGAGAAGAGAGGAGTGAGTCGGTGGAGGGGTACCTCAGTACCTGCTTCTCAGCCAGGGGGCAATGGTCTGAGAACCGGTGTTGGTTTGGGTTTTTGATCTAGTAATTGAAGGGAAGAAATCAGGTTGCTGAGTTTGGAGTGACAGCAGATAGTCTGGAGAAGAAGGCTGAGGGTCAGGATCTATTGGAGAAGCATAGTTCAGAATGTGAGCGAAGGAGGGAAAAGGCCTCCACATAGGGGAATCTCCTTTTACCCTTTTGAGCACTTGCAGAAGTTAAAAAGGTCACACAGTATTTGAGGATCTAGAGACCCCTCTGGGGGCCATGGGTTTTGGTTATCTAATTGGTCATATGGCCAATGCTGTGTACAGAATTTGATGAGGAGTTCGGGTTCCATCAGGAAGGCCCTGTATGCTCACATCCCCATGACTTACAGAAGATATTGGCTTTTCCTCCACACAGCTGTTGCTGTTTGTGGCTTTGATTGTCTGCCGGGCAAACATAGTAATCTAGGCTAGCCAACCTGCACCTGGCTTACCTGTCTCTACATCCATAATGTTTGTTTCCATTATCTATGGTACAGAAGGTATTTAATGGAATTTTAGTGGGATCCTCTTCATCAGGGATATCCTAATAAGAAAGACCTATAGCCAGCTAACAAATGTCTGGGTGGAGAAATGGCCACCAGGTCCCAAAGTGGGCTATATGTGAGATAGATTATACTTCTTCTCCAGTAGGATTTGTCATCAGCCATCGCTGCTGAAAGGGCTGATGAGGGTTAGAACTACTGGTGGTCAAGGGGAGACTCTATAGCTTCATCCACCTGGCGAATACACAATTTGAAACGGTTACCAGTCTTTTCCAGTTTCCAGGCAGAGTCTGGACAGGGTGCAGGCTTGAGATGAGAGGCCAGGATCCAGGAAGTGATTCTGTCTACCTTTACCACTGTAGGTGTTATAAGTAGCACCAGGTATGGTCCTTTCCAGTGGGGTTCCAGGGATGACACTTGATGTTGTCTTACATAGACAAAGTCTCTTACTTGATATGATGTGGAGTCCCCTCATCTCCAGGTTGGTAGGCAGTAGCCAGCTGTTTTCACAGGTATCGCTGAGTTCTTTCAAGAGCTTTAAGTCTGTCAAACAAGGTGGTGTGGAAGGGATCGTTAGGTCTTAGAGTTGGGGTTAGGTTCCTTACTGGAATAGGGGCCCCATAGGGAATTTCATAGTGGGTGAGGTTACACAAAGAAACAGAGGGAGAATTTCTTGCATGAAACATTGCATAAGGCAGAAGCATTGTCCAATCTTATACGTCGGTCTCTAAGCTTAATTTCATTAAGGTCTCTTTAATGGTTCTATTCATTCATTCTACCTGTCCTGAACTCTGTGGTATATAAGCACAATGTAATCCCCAGGGTACTGGCTAACCCCTAACATACCTGGGTCACGAATGCAGGTCCATTATCAGACTCTGTTACCTTAGGCAGGTCGTATCTTGGAAAGAAATCTTCTAGGATCTTCTTGACCACCATTTGTGCTGTTTCTTTCTTTCTTTTTTTTTTTTTTTTTTTTTTTTTTGGTGGGGAATGCTTTAATCCATTCTGAAAATGTATCTACAAAGACTAGGAGATATTTAAGTCCATACCTTGCATGCTTAATTTCAGTAAAGTTCACTTCCCAGAATCGTCCTGGTCTTTTTTCTCCTAGGTGCTTTCCTCCAGGAAGCTTGGAAGGGTAAGCATTAACCAATTGATGGACCCGACAGGCTTTTGTTACCCATTCAGTCCTTTTGCTGTGATTTGGTTAGTGGAAAACTCTGTTCTTGATCCTTCAGGAATGCCTGCAGTTTCTTTGAACAAAGTTGAGTGAGTTGATGTACATTTTCTACTGACATAGTTAGAGCCATGACTATAGGAGTTTTTACTGAAGGATTTAGAAATCCCACTTGGTTGCCTTCAGGGTTAAAAGTTATTTTGGCCCAGAGCTTGGTGAGCAGATCTCTGCCCATCAATGGGGCCAGGCATTCTGCGATTACTAGGAAGGATTGATGGATTTTCCTTTTCCCAGGTCCATGGTCCTCTTAGTTGTCCAAGCCCAATACTTACTGCCATTTGCCCCTTGAACTAGAGACCTTTTATTTGATAGATGGCCCAATGGGGCCTTAAGGGCTCAGTATATTGCCCCTGTATCCACTTCAAAGTTTACTGGGGTCCCCTACACTTCAAAAGTTACCCTGAGCTCGGGGAGGGTATGTGAGCCCCGACTTTTGGAGTCATCCAAAAGAGTCAGAATGGCTGGCAGGAGTGGCTGTCTCTTTCTAGGAAACTCTTTGGCCCAGTGTCCTTTTTCTTTACAGTAGGCACAGTGATCTGAGGCAAGGAGTGGCCTCTGGCGTGGGCCCAGGTATCCTTTCCTGTCTCCCTGTTTCTTAATTTCTGGCCTATTTGTTGTTGTGACCAGGACCTTAGTCAGGGCCTTAGTCTGTCTTTTGTTTCTTTTATCCTCCCTTTGCTCCCTTCTCTTCCTCAGTTTCTCTCTTAAAGTATACCTTCTCGGCTTCTCTGACTAAATCTCTCAAAGTCATATCTTGTAATCCATCTAAGCATTTTAACTTTCTTTTAATATCCAGGGCAGCTTGCCCAATAAAGGCCATTGTGACAGATGCCTTTTGATCCTCTGGCTGAGGATTGAAAGGAGTATATCTTCTATATGCCTCCATAATTCTCTCTAGAAACATAGAGAGAGGTTCTTCAGGCCCTTGAATAATCTCTCTTACCTTGGCCGAATTAGTTGGTCGCCTAACGGCCGCACGGAAACCCACTATTAGAGCCCGGGGATAAGTGAACAGATGCTCCCTACTTTCAAAGATTTTGGGGCCACAGTTGGGTTGGTTCAAAGGAAAGCTGGCTTTGATTATCTTGGGAAGTTGTGTCAGTCACACATCTGGTCAGAGGATATTTGTTTCCAGCTTCCAGGAGTATTCTATTTTGATGCCCTGTCATGAAGACAGTCCCTATGAGTTGTTGGCAGTCATCTCAAGTAGGCTAGTGTGAAAACATCAATGACTCAACCAGACCTGTGTGCCATGTGCGGTCCTCAGAAAAAGGGGGATTGTTATATTTCCAATGATGTACGTCTGAAGAGGAGAATGGCCAAAACTGGTAGGCTTGCATTTTTTCCCCCATGGCCGTCGTCAATCATTGGCCCATAGGGATGGAGGGGGAGCATCATGGGAGTTCCAGTGTTTTCAACCATTCGCTGCTGGCGAGTTCCTATAGCCGGGCCAGCTTCCTCAAGGGAAGGAAGGGCTGTGTGTGCCACTGGGGAGCTATCTGGAGGGTGCTGTGCTCCTCCAATTGCAGAGAGGCTGAGTCAGCAGCAGGGGAATCACTTAGAGGGTGTTGGGGATTGGGGGAAGAGGGCAGGGGATAAGGAAGGGGAGGAGAATACAGTAGAGTCAAATCTTGTGACTCAGGGAGAACAGAGGCTGGAGAAGGAAGAAGAGCAGAGTGTTTGAGAGATCATGGGGGAAGGAGTAGGAGCGGGGGCAGCGGTAAGGAAAGGCTTCACGCATGGAGGAGGAGATTTGCAGAGGTCCTGCAAAGTTAAGATATATGGCTGTTGATCCAGATGGCTATGTGGCCCTGGCTAAAAGACAATATCTCTGACTTTTTAAATTAGTGGGAAGTAGAAAGATCCTTCTAGAGGCCATCCGACTCCAAAGGTGGGCCATTCTGAGGCACAGAGCCTCTTCCAGGTCCAGTGTTTTACTAAATAAAAAAGATTCTGAGCCCTTAAGTGGACTTTGGGCCAGTGATCAATGGTCAGGGACAGAGGCATTGAAGTGCTCTGTCCCATAATGAAAGATACACAAACAGTGAAAGCCACGACATATGGGGTCTCACATTCGCCACTGCTGGATTTCAGTGGAACCTCCAAATGAAAAGGTCGGGCAAGCCTTGGAGGAAGAGACCACAAAGAGATTGTCACATGCAACAGCAAAGGGTTTATTGGGGGTCCAGCATGCTGGGGCTCAGAGCTCAATTGAAAAGAGATGAGAGCCCTGGGAACACCTTAAGCAGAGTTTATATAATTTTCTTGGAGAGGGCAGGGAGAAAAGTTTATTGATGGGTCCGGGTGAGTGGGCAGTGTGCGTGCACACGGGTGAGGGAGTACATTCTGCAGTTTGGCAGTTGGGGAGAGCACATTCTGAGAACAAGATTAGCAAAGAGTTCTCAAGATTTCAAAAGTGTTTTGTTAAGCATACAGAGAAACAGGAAGTGACAAGTACCTATTTTATTAACCTTTCACTACCGACTATCCCTTTTTGACTGGATGTTCTCTTCTACATTCAATCATCCAAGGTACAAGGTCCTAGGCCATTGAATATTGATTAATCTGACACATCTGTGCAGAACCTAATTCAAAGTTAAGTATCCCAATCAAGGGCCCAATTCTCTTCTGGGCTTCAAAACTTACCTAGATTTCTGTTTTCATACATGTATTTCACCTATATATTCTCATACATATCACAGGTTCCCAATACCATTATTCATCCAGCAGAATGATTCCTAACCCAAATCGAAAATGTTATTAACCCTAACCGTACACTTTCCCCTCAATCTAACATTACAGAGAGGAGGGACAGAGTTAGTCTTACAATACAGGAATGTAGTGGATCTTCCACCTGCTGAGAACCTCAAAGGTCCATGCAGAAATGTCCTCTGGAGAAGACGTAGGCAGCTATGAAGGACCTGGGAGAGTAAAAGTCATCTTACATGACAAACAACCTGGCCAGGATGAAGGGTTGTGTCCAAATCAGCCTCTCTCGTCCTAATGTAGAGAAGATGGACCAAACCAGGCCTCTGTGGAGAGCTGTTCCCAGGTTACTATGGTTGATATACCAATCTAACTTGTGAAAGTGTCACAGGAAGTTGGGGCAGCCACCATCTCATGTGACCCTTGGAAGCAACTGTTAGGACAAAGTGGTTGCCAAGCCAGTGAACTCATTCAGTTCCTGAAGGAAGTGACCTCACCTCACTTCCTTGGTGATGGAACTCTCTGAACATGGGATCCAGGAAGCCAGGTATCCAAGCCAGTCTCAGTCCCAGTCCCTGTGGGCTCACTTGTTTGGATTTACCAAGGACAGAGTCAGTCTTTCTTGGTACCTACTGATGTGAGAATGGCCAAATACCAGAAAAGCTCTGAAGAGGGGCCATTCCTGAGAAAGCAGGTAGTGGCTCACCACTAGCTCCTGACAACTTCACAGAGTTGGCCAAGGAGACCAGATCTGATAAAGGACAGGCCATTTTGTGAGAACATAGTATGGTCCAGAAGTCAGAGGACACTCTGGATAGTCACAGACCTACTTGAGGGAAGCACGTGCCTTTTTGGGTGTTGGTGTGGGTTTGTGGTTTTGTCTCATGTTCTGAGAATAGGTAGGAAAGACGGTTTTGTGGTTTGGAGTGAAATGTTTCTACTAAGTCGTTTCACAGGGCGTGTGTTTCTATGTCAGTGTATCTCACTGTGTCTGTGGTTGTAGACATTAGAAAAAAAGAATGCATTAATGGATGTGTCCTGTGTATTAGAAAGCTTCTGAGCATTCATCCTGCCCAATTAATGAATGGACCAGGGCTTGCATAATCAATGGGTAACACCTGCTATCTTCCTAAGTTCCAGTTTTCTTCCTGAATTCTGGCCACTCTCAAGAATAGGCTCATGGTTTTGTGTCCAAGATATGTACCACCACCAAGCTCTGTCACATGGCCATATACTGGATAGCTGAAGGGAATGGAGAGCATCTCAGAAAACTCAGATATCAGTGTGACTACTAACATCTCAGTGGAGAAACCATGGTTGGGCCTTTTGCTTAACAATTGTTCCTTTCCCCTGAGTCAGGAAGGACTTTGCCTCAGGCCAACCCGTTTGTGAAGCCTGAATAAAAACCGTTTTCAAATGAAAATGAATGGGCATCACCTGTGTCTCTTTGCTTAATTGCTTTGGAAAGGGATGTGTCTGAATCAGGCTCTTGGCCCAGTGTGAGGCTGTGGCTTAGATTGTCAGCACCTGATGGATGTAAAGAAAGATCCCATGTATGCATCCAACACCAAAATGGCCAAAAGAGCAGTCATTGTGGGTGAATTCTCTTGTCTTTCTCTGTAAGGTTCCTGACCTCCATCATGTGAGAATAAGGATCCTTTGGGTCTAATGAGTTCTTTAAAGCCCTGCAGAGGCTAGCCCATTGGTGCTTGGGTTTTATCATGACTCCAATACACATAAATAATCTAAATCCCACAGTCAGTAGGCCTCAAATTGGAGAAGTGGAGCAGTATTAAATGCAGGCCTATTGAATCACTCCTGTTTCACAGGAAGGGTGTCCAGGCCACTCAAACTTTAGGCAAATGAGGGGCCAGGGAGCTTATTTTGGATACTGTCTTGTACTGTGCTCCTCATGGAAACCTCTAGCAAGAGGTTATGTTCAGTGTCTATATGAAATAAAATGAGGGCCATGTGGGATTTTTTTGGTTTCAATTGTTTTCATTTGTGTGGCGGTTGGAAGAGGTGACTGAGTCCACCTGGGCTTGAACACTGGTGTGATTCCCCTTAGAGAGTGAGTTCTGAAACTGACCTAGAGAAGTATTGCCATGACATGTGTTGGGATTTTAGGAGGACACGCATGAGAGTCACCCATGGAAATTGAGATATAGGCCCAGGGTGCCTTTCCACAGAGCACTGGGAATCTCAGCCAGGATATCACATGATTTTATTCTTAAAGGCATGTCAGCCATAGTTGAGAATCAACACAAACATGGACCTCACATTGTAGACCTCAATGAGCCTGGCTTCATGTGACCTTTTGGCCACTCTTTGGAAAGCCTTGCCTGTGAGAGTTCTCCATAGCGTTCATTGAAATGAGCATCCTCACCATTTAATGGTTCCTGAATGAATTAAAACACACAGTGCCTCCAACTTCATCCTTGAAAAATGCCTAGATAAATACAATGAAATTTTTGAATTTCCCATGACCTGGTGGCACTGGGAACCTTTGGATGTCCTACGTCATTCATGAATCTATCAGGCAGTGCCTTGATTGACTGGGATTCATAAAAATGGTGTAGAACAGAGATACCAGTAAGTTGGAGCCTACTGATTGGTGGGCCTAGAGCAGAGGTGGGAAGGTGTATGATAAAACATCTTTGTGGGGCCATGTCAATCTGCCATTAGCTTCCAAATTGCTTGTGACTGACATGGTGCAGCCAGCAGAATGTTCTATGAAAAGGCATATTGTTATATGGAGAGGTTTCAGGGCAATGTTCAGAACCAGGTTGCTATGGACAGGGGGGCAAGCTATGAGGGATAGAAGCCTGCTTGGTGCATTCTCCTGAGAACCCTGACCCACTGCACAAGACAGAACTCCCTCCAGCACTGTATCCCATTTGAACTCCTTGTATATTGTGAAGCAAATACCAAAGTCCCAGTGCAGCAGCAAGAAACACCATGAAAATTGGAGGATGACCAAATGGCTTCACAGTCCCCACAGGGAGACACTTAGCCCACAATGGCCACAGTTTACCTACAAAGAGAGAATTCAGCACTGCTGCCTCATGTACATTGGAAAATAAGAATCCATGTCCTCCAGGTCACATAGATGCAGACCCAGCTTTGATGGTCTCACTAGAAAGAAATCAAAAGCTCCTGACAACAATATATATTTCAAGTGCCCAACCACATAGGCAGTTTCCCAAAAAGTCTTTAGGGCACCAGAGCTCCACATTTGTGGAATGTTTACCGTGTCCCTTACTTTGGGAAACTCCTCTAACACCTCCAAGGTTGTGAACTCCTGAGCATATTCCATTCCAGATATGTATTCACAGATTTTCTAACTCTTCTTCTCTAATTGTGTATTACTTGGGGCGGAGTTAATTACAATAAATTTTTCTGGAAGAGAATGGGAAGATTTTTGTGTAGCACATATTTGCATACACATTGTGTTCATTTTCCAATTTTCCATTCAAAATACTGATTCCCTGACACTAACCCATAGCCTACTAGACTCTGACTACTAATCCTAATGTGATGGAGAAAAATAACTCAAACAGAATAGAAATACAAGCAGTTCAGAGGAGGGGTGGTGTATATTTGGGCTTGCCTTTTGCAATATATAGGTTTGGAGTTATAAATCTAGTCAATTTTTAATTGAAGTAGTTCTCCGTGTGTTTTTAAAGTTAACAAATATGTGAATTCCTGTCTCCCTTTCTCTGTAGCCTATTCAGCACATGTATTTGTATATGCACATTTTGAATCCTACCTGGTATCACACGTACATACTTGTGAGGTGGCTAACTTGACAGATACAAATTGTGGAACAGAAAATTCAACCTATGGGGGAGCTTCCTAGTTGAACAACATTATATATAAATCCATGTTCAGTAAAATAAATATTTTTGGATATGTGGACCATATAAATTTCACGATGAATTTTGATTGGCATATATATTGCTACTTTTTAATTTCTCTGTGTGGGTTTTGTGTGTGTGTGTGTATATATATATATATATATATATATATATATATATATATATATATATATATATATATATATGTCTTATTATACACTCCTAAATTCATTAATGTTCATATATTTGGATTTCTAATCAACTTTTCACAAGATTATTCTCAGAAATATTCATCCACCTGAACTACATATCTGTTTCCTAGTACTAAAAACTAAATTCAGTGAATGGTATATACAAATACTAATATTTCTACAGTAACTTACCCAGTTTAACATCAGTGCAAGTAGATTCCTATATTCCATGATGTCTATTTTGACATTCATTTTTATTCAACACTGGTATATTAGTTTTCTTCATTTTATGCACATCATATGATATATATTTCTTCCACAATTTAGCAAATTTATAGGCATTTGTTTCACTTTAAATCACTTCCTGCTTCAGAACACATGTATCCTACAGCTTTCTTGACTGTTTTTTTCATGAGACTTCTTTCCGAACACATTGTTTTCGATTTCCATAATCACTTTTGGGGCAAACTCACACACCCATCATGATAAACCATAACTCTATTATTACCATTAGATGTATAACTGTTTGGAATGAATGATTGTATATCAACATAAAATTTCTTATGTATTTTCAGATATCAATTCAATCCAATATTAAAAGTGGAACCTGTTATATTATTTATTCACAGTATGGTCTATTAAGGCATAATGTCTATATTCATAGACCCAGGGTCTATGTATTTGTATCCCCAATACTAATTTATAAGTCTTTAAAATATTGCTTTCAGAAATCGTGGAAAAAATACTCTAGTCACCTGATATACATATACATTTCATCACAGTAATATTCCTGACACAAAATGCAAGGGTCACACTTATGACTGTACCAAAGCCTAAATTGAATGTGAGCATGTATTACTAACAACATCCATGTCCTGGTTCCCTAATGCTCTCAAATATTATTCCTATTGGTGACTACATATCTGTTTCTTCCTAAGATTATATATTCAAACTCAACCCTGTTGATAATGTCTTATCCTACCACTCACTTTGTACTTTGCCTGATTTCCTAATGTCTCCATTGTTATCTGCTTTCTAATACCTTTTCTCCAGTTCATCATTGGGAATGACCCTTGAAATGTGCTGACATTTACATTTACTCTCTCACCAAAACCTTATTGCTAAAGAACTTTTGGTCCAACTCCTAGACTCACGCAAATGGTTTCTTCAAAGCCCTGCAGAGGGAAGCCCAGAGATTCTTGGGTTTTCTCATGACTCCAATTCACATAAAGTATCTAAACACCACAGCCAGTAGGCCTCAAATTCGAGAAGCAGAGCAGCATTAATGGCAGGCCTATTTGATCACTCTTGGTTCACAGGAAGGGTGCCCAGGCCATCCTGACTTTAGGCAAATGAGGGGGAAGGGAGCTTATTTTGGACACTGTCTTGGACTGTGTCCCTCATGGAAACCTCTAGCAAGGGGTTATGATGAGTGTCTACATGGAAGAAAATGATGGCCATGTGGGAGTGTTTTGTTTTTAATTGTGGTCACTTGTGTGGCGGTTGGAAGAGATGAATGGGTCCAACTGGGCTTGAACTCTGGTGTGATTCCCCTTAGAAACGGAGTTTTGGAAATGACCTTAGAGATGTATTGCTATGAATTGTGTTGGGATTTTTGGAGGCCAGGCATGAGAGTCGCCCACGCATGACAATACGCCTCAAATTGGAGAAGCAGAACTTAATGTCCAAATCCTTTAATCACCCTTCTTTTTAATCCTACCGTCCATCTTCCTAATCCCAGATAAATACCATGATATATTTGAAATTCCTATGACCAGGTGGCACTGGAGAATCTTTGGATGTCCTGTTTCTGATCATGAGTGTACCAGACAGTGGCTTAATTGACTTGGTTTTATGAAAATGGTGTAGAACAGAGATGCCAGTAAGTTGAAGCCTGCTGAGTAGTGGGCCTAGAGCAGTGGTGTGCAGATGTGTGATAAAATATCTGTGGTGGGGTCATGTGGATCTTACATTGGCTTCCAAATGCCTTGTTACTGAAATAGTGTAGCCAGCAGACCCTTATATGTAAAGGCATCTCGTTATATGGAGAGGTTTAACGTCAATTTTAAGAAACAGGTTGCTATGGTCAAGGGGACAAGCTATGTTGGATAGAAGACTTGTTGCTGCATTCTCCTGGAGTACCTGACCCACCACACATGACAGAACTCACTCTAGCATTTTGTCCCAGTTGAACTCATTGTATTTCGTGAAGTAAATACCATACTCCCAGTGCAGCAGCAAGAAACACCACACAAAGTGGAGGATGACCAAATGGCTTCACAGTCCACATGGGGAGACACTTAGCCCCGAGTGGCCACAGTTTACCTAAAAAGAGAGCATTCAGCACTGCTCCCTTATGTTCATTAAAAAAAAAGAAACCATGTTCTCCAGGTCACATAGATGCAGACCCATCTTTGATGGTCTCACTACAAATAAAGCTATAGCTCCTGACAACAACATATATTTCAAGTGCCCGAACTCAGAGACAGTTTCTCAAGAAGATTTTAGGCCAGCAGAGCTCCATGTTTGTGGAGTGTTTACCCTGACCCTAACTTTTGGAAACTCCTCTAGCACCTCCAAGGTTGTGAACTCCTGATTATGTTCCATTCCATATATGTATTCACAGATATTCTAACTCTTCTCCTCTAATTGTGTCTTATTTGGGGTGAAGGTAATGTCAATTCATTGTTGTGGATGAGAGTGGGATTATTTTTGTGTGGCACATATTTGCATACACATTGGATTCATTTTCTTATTTTCCAATCAAAATACTGAAACCATGACACTAACCCATACCCTACTAGACTCTGACTACTAATCCTAATATGATGGAGGAAAAATAACCAAAACAAAATAGAAATACATGCAGTTCAGTGGAGGCATGGTGTATATTTGGACTTGCCTTTTACATGATAAAGGGTTGGTGTTATAAATCTAGTGAATTTTTGGTTAAAATAATTCTCGATGTGTTTTTAAAATTAACTAATATGTGAATTCCTGTCTCCCTTTCTCTATAGACTATTCAGCACATGTATATTTATATGCACATATAGAATCCTACCTGGTATCACAGGTTAATTTTTGTGTGTTGTCTGACTTGGAAGATACAAATTGTGAGAAGAGATCCCTCCTCCTAAACGCTGTTGAAACTCAAAATTCAACCTATGGGTGAGCTTCCTAATACAAAAACATTATACAAAAATCCATGTTCAGTAAAATAATTATTTTTGCATATGTGAATTATATATATTTAATGATGAATTTCGATAAGCATATGTATTGCTACTTTTTATAGTCTGTGTGTATGTTTTGTGTGTATATATATATATATATATATATATATATATACTCTCCAGATTTTTCAAAATATGAAATATATGTGTCTTATATACACTCCCTAAATTTATTCATGTTGATGTATTTAGATTTATAATCGATTTTTCACAAGATTATTCTCAGAATTATTCATCAACTTGAAATATATATTTGTTTCCTAGTACTGAAAACTGACTTCAGTGAAAGCTGCATACAAATCCTAATATTTCTAGAGTAGCTGACCCAGTTTAATATCAATGCAAGTAGACTCCTATGGGACATGATATGTAATTTGACGTTCATTTTTATTCAACACTGGTACATTACTATTTCTGCAGTTTATTCACATCATAGGATATATATTTTATCCACAAGTTCACAAATTTTTAGACATTTGTTTCAATGTCAATCACTTCCTGCTTCAGAACACAAGTATTCTTCCATGTTTCTTGACTGGTCTTTTCATGAGACTTCTTTCCAAAAATATTATATTTTATTTCCATAATCAGTTTGAAGCAAAACTCACACACACTTCAGGATAAACCACAACCCTAATATTACCATTAGATGTATTACTGGTTGAAATGAATGTATGTATATCAATATAAGATTTCCTGAATATTTTTAGATATCAATTTAATCCATTATTTAAAGTTGCAACAAGTAATATTATTTATTCACACTACGGTCTATTCATGCATTATCTCTATATTCATAGACTGAGGGTACATCTATTTTTACCCACAATACTAATTTATACATCTTCAAAATATGGTTCCAAGAAATGGTGGAAGAAATACTCATGTTACCTGATCCACATATACATTTTATCACAGTAATATTCTGGTCAGAAAATGCAAACATCACACTTATGATTGTACCAAAGTCTAAATGGAAAATGAACATGGATTACTAAAAACATCCATGTCCAGGTTGCCTAATGCTCCCACTTGTCAATCTTTTGGGGGACTACATATTTGTTTTTTCCTAAGATTATATATTCAAACTCAATCATATTGAAAATGTCTAATCCAATCACTCACTTTACACTTTGCATGATTTCCTAATGTCTCTATGGATATCTGCTTTCCTACATATTTTCCCCAGTTCATCATTGTCACTGATTCTTCACACGTTCTGACATTCATATTCACTCTCTACCCGAAACCCTAATGCTAAAGAATTTTTGGTCCAAATTCTATACTCACTCTTCTTTTTAAACTTACCATCTGTCTTCCTAATACTACCAACTATCCCTTTTATCCTGGATGTTCTCTTCGACATTCAATCATCCAAGGTACAAGGTCCTATAACATTGTATATCGATTTACCTGAGACATCTGTGCAGAACATAATTCAAAGCTAAGTATCCCAATGAAGGTCCCAATGTCCTTCTGGGCTTCAAATCATACCTAGATTTCTGTTTTCATACTTATATTTTACCTATATATTCTTGTAAATATCACAGGTTCCCAATACCATTATTCATCCAACCGAATGACTCCTCACCAATATCGAACCTGTTATTAACCCTAACCATACACTGTTCCCTCAATCTACCTTTACAGAATAGCAGGGACAGAGTTTGTCTTACAATACAGGAATGTAGGGGATCTTCCACCTGCTTAGAAACTCAATGGTCCAAGCAGAAATGATCCCTGGAGAAGTATTAGGCAGCTATGTAGGACCTGAGAGAGCAAAAGTCATCTTCCATGGCAAACAACCTTGTCAGGATGAAGGGTTGTGTCTGAATCAGCCTCTCTATTCTTAATGGAGAGAATATGAACCAAACCAGGACTATGTGGAGAGCTGTTCCTGGTTCCATATGGTTGATATACCATTCTAACTAGTGAAAGTGTCAGAGGAAGTAGGGTAGCCTCCATCTCATGGAACCCTTGGAAGCAACTGTTAGAACAAAGTGGTTGCCAAGGCAGTGAACTCATTAAATTCTTGAAATAAGTGACCTACCTCACTTCCTTGGTGATGGAACTCTCTGAATTTGGGATCCAGGAAGCCAGGCACACAGAGCCAGTCCCAGTCTCAGTCCCAGTGGGCTCACATGTTTGGATTTACCAAGGACAGAGTCAGTCTTTTTTGGTACCTACTGATTTGAGGATGGCCAAATGCGAGGAGAGTTCTGAAGACGGGCCTTCCCTGAGAAAGCATGTATTTGTCACAAGAGGCTCCTGACAACTTCACAGTGTTTGACAAGGAGACCAGATCTAAGACGAGACAGGCCTTTTCGGGGGAACATAAAATGGCCCACCAGTCAAAGGACACTCTGGATAGTCACAGACTTACTTGGGGGAAGGAGGTGCCTTTTTGAGTGTGTGTGTGAGTTTGTGGTTTTGTCTCATGTTCTGAGAATAGGTAGGAGAGGCAGTGTGTTTGGTTTGGAGTGGATTATTTCTAGAAAGAACTTTGACAAGGCAAGTGTTTCTGTGTCTGTGTCTCCCACTGTGTCCATGGTTGTAGACATTAGAAAAGAGAATGCATCAATGGATGTGTCCTGTCTAGTAGAAAGCTTCCCAGCATCCATCCTGTCCATTTTAGTAATGGACTGCCTGTTGCCTTATCGATGGGCAACACCTACTATCTTACTAAGTTCCTGTTTTCTTCCTGAATTTTGGCCACTCTCCAGAATAGGCTCATGGTTTTGTGTCCAAGATATGTACCACCTCCAAACTCTGTGACATGGCTATGTTCTGGATAACTGAAGGGAATGGGAGCATCTCAGAAAACTCAGATATCAGTGTGACCAGAAAAGCCTCAGTGGAGAAACCCTGTTTTGGGCCTTTTGCTAACCTATTGTTCTTTTGCCCTGAATGTCAGGAAGGTCTTTGCCTCAGGCCACTCCTTTGTGCAGCCTGAAGGAAACAGTTTTCAAATGGAAATGAATGGGCATCACCTGTGGCTCTTTGCTTAATTGCTTTGGAAAGCCATGTGTCTGAATCAGCCTCTTGGCCCTGTGTGAGGCTATGGCTTAGATTTTCTGGTCCTGATGGATCTAAAGAAACATCCAATGTGTGCATCCAAAACCAAAATGGCAAAAACATCAGTCATTGTGGATGATGTCTCTTGCCTTCCTCTGTTAGGTTCCTGACCTCCTTCAAGGGAGTATACGGATTTTTTGGGTCAAATGAGTTCTTCCAAGCTCTGCAGAGGTGCTTGGGTTTAATCATGAATCCAAATCACATAAGGAATTTATACCTGACAGTCAGTAGGCGTCTAATTTGAGAAGTAGAGCAGTATTAGCAGCAGACCAATGTGATCAATCCTAGTTCACAGGAAGGGTGTCCAGGCCACCCTGAGGTTAGGCAAATGAGGGGCAAGGGAGCTTATTTTGGACACTATCTTGAGCTGCGCCATTCAAGGAATCCTCCAGCCAGAGGTTATGATGAGTGACTATATGGAAGAAGATGAGGGCCATGTGGGATTGTTTTGGTTTTAATTGTGGTCATTTATGTGGTGGTTGGAAAAGATGACTGGGTGCACCTAGCCTTGAACACTTGTGTGATTCTCCTCAGAGACTGAGTTCTGTAACTGACCTCAGAATAGTAATTGCTTTGAAAATGGTTGTGTCTTAATTAGCCTCTTGGCCCTGTGTGAGGCTGTGACTTAGATTATCAGCACCAGATGGATCGAAAGAAAGATCCCATGTGTGCATCCAAAACCAAAATGGCCAAAAAAGCAGTCATAGTGGATGAAGTCTCTCGCCTTCCTCTGTAAGATTCTGAAAGAGTAAAAGAAATTGAAATTGAAATTGAAATGTAAAGAACCAGGTTTGTAAACTTTCCAAGCTGCACTTTCCTGTGGCAGTTTAGACAATTCCCGGATCTGCCCATTAGATGTGTGTTGAAATCTTCCCTGACCACCTAGTTACTTTACAACCCTTTCCCAGAATCCCTGCAGCTCAGCAAGTATACATCTCAGGGATTCAACCAATCAGTTTAAATGTATACCCCTTCTTAGGGCTGACCAATCACACTCTGCCCAAATTGTTCCCGCAAATGAATGTGCTAATCATGTTTTAGAGTTGTTATTTGATTTTCCCATGGTATATGATGAATTGCTAAAGGAGGCTATGATATATGTAAAGTCCCTGCCCTCTCTAAAGAATGTATATAAACTCTGCTCAAGTTGTTCTCAGGGCTCTTTGTTCTTTGCTCCTCTAAAGTGAGCTCTGAGCCCCAGCATACTGGACCCCCAATAAACCCTTTGCTTTTGCATGAGAAAGCCTCTTGGTGGTCTTTTCCTCTGACGTTCGCCCCACCTATTCATCTGGAGGCCCCAGGTGAGATATCCGGCAGCGGCGGACGAAAGACCCCAACGGACTCCTCTCGGGGTAAGTAAAGCACCTCTTTCTGGTTTTGGGTTTCAGGTTATGGATTGGCAAAGTGGCTGTCAGTGAAGAGCATTAGCTCTCTCTGATGGTGGCTGACAGATGTGTCACAGAGCTACAGGCCACGTTCCTGGGGGACACTCCAGAGGACTAGAGAAATCAAGGAATACTAATTTCCTCAACTCGGTTATATTTTGCTTCAGGATTCGGTTTGCCAGCCCATCAGGTTTTGCCGGCTACTCAGTTTTGGTCATTGTTCTGAACTCACGTTGAGTTTACGGGCTGTCTTTATTGTCTAACCCATCAGATTTTGCCAGTTACTCAGTTCTAATCTTTGTCTTGGACTCATGTTAAACGTTTACTGTTTGTCTTTGTCTGTGTTGCCTTTGTGTCTTCACTGTCCCTGTTTGAGTAACTCTCATTATGGGACAAAGCACTTCCACTTCTCTGTCCCTGACCTTTGATCATTGGACTGATGTCCGCTCAAGGGCCCAGAATCTTTCTTTTTCAGTAAAATGCCGTACCTGGCAGACTCTCTGTGCTTCAGAATGGCCCATTCTCGGAGTCGGGTGGCCCCCAGAAGGATCCTTCTACTTCCCTCTAATCCGAAAAGTCAGAGATATTGTCTTTCAGCCGGGGCCACGTGGCCACCCAGATCAATAGCCATAATACCCCTTCCCCCAGCATCCTATCATTCAAACCTTGAACTCCTCCCCCTCTTCCCTCCATTCTCCCTGAGTCACAAGACTGGACACTCCTCCCCCTCCTTATCCTCTACCCTCGCCCTCCAACCCCCAACACGTTCCAGATGATATTCTCACCGCTGACTCAGCCTCTCCGCCGCTAGAGGCAATTGGGCCAGACCCAAGCCCTCCAGGGGACTTCTCTGCAGCAGCAGCAACCCCTCCTCCCCTGGAGGAAGCTGGGCCACCTAAAGGAACCCACTGGCGACGGATAATAGAAAACTCGGAAGCCCGTATGATGCTTCCTCTCCGTCCCTACGGGCCAATGAACAGATCCAACTGGCAGCCAAACACCTTTGAAGGTAGGTAGCATCTGTCCACTTATCGCCGGACTCTAATAGCTGGTCTCTGAGTGGCTGCCAGTGGGCCGACTAATTTGGCCAAGGTAAGAGAGATTATCCAAGGGCCTAATGAGTCTCCCTCTATGTTTCTGGAGAGAATTATGGAAGCATATAGGAAATATCCTCTTTTTGATCCTCAGGCAGAGGATGAACAAGCATCTGTTGCAATGGCCTTTATCGAGCAGGCTGCCCTAGATATTAAGAGAAAGTTACAATGTCTAGATGTATTACAAGATAAGACCTTGAGAGATTTAGTAAGAGAAGCTGAGAAAGTATATTATAAGAGAGAAACTGAGGAGGAAAGGTAACAGAGGAGAGAGACGGAAAGGGAACAAAAGGAGGATGAAAGGAGCAAAAGGCAGACTAAAGCATTGACTAAGGTTCTGGTCAGAGCACCAAATATGCCAGAAGTTAAAAAGCAGGGAGACAGAAAGGGATACCTGGGCCCCCGCCAATGGCTGCCCCTGGCCTCAGATCAGTGTGCCTACTGTAAAGAAAAAAAGGACACTAGGCCAAAGAGTGCCCCAAAAAGAAGCAGAGATGCCAGCCCGCCGTGCTGACTCTAGAAGAGGACTAGGAAAGTCAGGGCTCGGATCCCCTCTCCGAGCTCAGGGTAACATTTTAAGTGGAGGGGACCCCAGTGAACTTTCAAGTGGATACAGGAGCAGTATAATCAACCTTTAAGACCCCACTGGGCCCCCTATCAAATAAATGGTCGCTTGTTAAAGGTACTAATGGCAGTAGATATTGGGCTTGGACAACTAAGAGGACTATGGACCTAGGAAATGAAAAAGTCCACCACGCTTTCCAAGTAATCCAAGAATGCCCAGCCCCAATGATGGGCAGGGATCTGCTTACCAAACTCTGGGCTAGAATAACCTTTAACCCTGATGGTCCCCAAGTGGAGTATCTAAAGCCTTCAGTAAAAACTCCCATAGTCACGGCTATGACAACATCCGTAGAAGATGAACATCAACACTTCGCGCCTCCTAGGACTGATCAAACAGGCAAACTAGCCCAGAAATGGATAAAAGATTATCCTAATGCCTGGGCAGAAACTGCTGGGTTAGGTCTAGCCATATGACAACCTCCAATAGTAGTAGAATTAAAAGCCTCTACCTCTCCAATCAGTGTTAAAAAATATCCTCTAATCAAAGAAGCTAAGGATGGGATAAGGGCCCATATTCAGAAATACCTGGCTCTTGGGGTCTTAAGGCCCTGTCATTTGTCCTAGAATATCCCCCTGCTACCATTAAGAAAGCCAGGAACTGGGGACTACCGGACGCTTCAATACCTAAGAGAGATCAACAACAGAGTGCAGGACATTCACCCCACGGTACCGAATCCATATAATTTGCTTAGCACTCTGAATCTGGAGCGGGAATGGTACACTGTGCTAGACTTAAAAGATGCTCACTTCTGCTTGCCCCTACATAAGGACAGTCAGTTGCTGTTTGCTTTTGAGTGGATAGACCCCGAAAAAGGAACATCTGTCCAACTAACTTGGACTTGACTCCCACAGGGGTTCAAAAACTCTCCCACTCTCTTTGATGAACCCCTCCACAAGGACTTCAATGACTTCAGAACTGCACACCCCGATGTCCCCATACTCCAATATGTGGATGGTCTGCTACTGGCAGCCGACACCAAAGAGAACTATGAGTCTGGGACCCAAGCATTATTTTCCAAGCTTGCTCGGCTTGGATATAGGGCTTCTGCCAAAAAGGCCCAAATTTGTCAGCAAGAAGTAATCTTCCTGGGTTATTCTCTTAGGGGTGGCAAAGGATGGCTCACTGAGCCCACAAAACGAACCTTTGTGCAGATACTGCCCCCATCTAATAAGAGACAACTCAGAGAGTTTCTTGGGACTGCCAGCTTTTGCAGGTTATGGATTCCTGGGTTTGCGTCTCTGGCTGCCCCTTTATACCCGCTGATAAAGGGGGATGCCCACTTCCAATGGACCAACAAGCTTTTGATAATGTCAGAAAAAAGGTGCTGCTATCTGCTCCGGCCTTAGCACTCCCAGATATAGAAAAACCCTTCACTCTTTACATCGAGGAAAAGAAAGGAATAGCACGGGTTGTGCTCACTGAGACTTTGGGACCTTGGAAAAGGCCGGTAGAATACTTATCAAATAAACTGGACCCAGTGGCTAGTGGGTCGCCCCATTGCTTAAGAGCTATAGCAGCGGCAGCCCTTCTAATAAAAGATGCTGATAAATAAACGTTGGGACAGAAGCTAACGATTATAGTCCCCCATGCCCTGGAGTGCATCATCTGTCAGCCTCCAGAGAGGTAGCTATCAAACTCTAGAATAACCCACTACCAGAGCCTCTTGCTTGACCAAGACAGAATCACGCTGGGACCCGCTGCTCCACTCAACCCGGCTACACTGCTGCCAGAAGAATCATCAGGACCCGTCGCTCATGAGTGTCAACACATACTGGCAGAGGAAACCAGTATACGACGAGACTTGAAGGATCAGCCACTGCCTTGCCCTGAAGTCGTATGGTTTATGGATGGCAGCAGCTTCCTCCAAGATGGTAAGCGGTGGGTTGGAGCAGCAGTAGTTAGCTAAATTAATGTCATCTGTTCCTCTGGTCTCCCAGAAGGGACATCAGCCCAAAAAGCAGAACTGATTGCCCTTACGAAAGCATTGGAACTAGCAACAGGCAAAAGGGCCACCATATACACTGATAGCCGCTATGCATTTGCCACTGCAAATGTGCACGTGGCTATTTACCAGCAAAGGGGGTTATTAACCTCCACCTGGAAAGAAATAAAGAACAAAGATGAGATCCTCCACCTTCTCTCAGCAGTGCAGGGCCCTAAGGAACTAGCTGTAGTGCACTGCCCAGGGCACCAGAAGGGAAATGACCCCGTGGAAGTTGGAAACAGAAGGGCAGATGAGGAAGCTTAATTGGCAGGCCTAAATGGAGTGACTGTGTTAACTTTTTCCACAACAGGGGGAACAACAATCTGGAGACTTGGCAGCACCGGAACATTCAGGCAACTTATCATCTGAGGAGACAGATACAGAACTCTGGGATCCTACAGAGCCAAGTTTACAATTTCAAAAAGCCCACCTTTATGTCAAAGACGTACACCAGCTCACCCACTTAGACTCAGAGAAGATATAGGCACTCTTAAAGGACCGGAGAAAGGACTTATTATTGACTGACTCACAGAGAAAAGAAATAGCTGAGCAGGTGACTAGAGGTTGTCAAGTCTGCCAATTAGTTAATGCTTACCCATCCAAGCTTCCTGCAGGGAAGCACTTACGAGGAACCAGACCAGGACAATTCTGGGAATTGAACTTTACTGAAATTAAGCCAGCAAGGTATGGACTTAAATATCTCCTAGTCTTTGTAGATACTTTTTCAGGATAGGTCGAAGCCTTCCCCATGAAGAAAGAAATGGCTCAGATGGTAGTCAAAAAGATCCTAGAAGACATTTTTCCAAGGTTCGTCCTGCCTAAGGTAATAGGGTCCGATAACGGACCAGCATTCATGCCCCAGGAAAGTCAGGGATTTGCCAGGACCCTGGGGATTAATTGGAAGTTACATTGTTCTTATAGACCCCAGAGCTCAGGACAGGTAGAAAGGATGAATAGAACCATCAAAGAGACCTTAACAAAATTAAGCTTGAAGACTGGCATAAAAAATTGGACTATGCTCCAACATTATGCACTGTTTTGTGAAAGAAATACCCCCTCCGCCTCTTTGTGTAACCTCACCCCTTATGAAATTCTCAATATTGCCCTTCCTTCAGTAGGGGACCTAACCCAAACTATGAGACTTAATGATTCCTTTCACACCCCATTGCTTGAAGGACTTAAAGCCCTTGAACAAACCCAGCACCCAGCAATACCTGTGGAAACATTTGGACTCTGCTTATCAGACTGGAGACGAGGGAACCCCACTATGATATCAAGTGGGAGGCTTCGTCTACGTGAGATGGCGTCAGGTGTCATCCCTGGAACTCCATTGGAAAGGACCATACCAGGTGCTGCTTATAACACCCACAGTGGTGAAAGTGGATGGGATCACTTCCTGGATCAATGCCTCCCATCTCATGCCTGAGCCCTGTACAGACTCTGGCTGTAAACTGCTACAGACTGGTATCCATCTCAAGTTGCATGTCCGTCATGTGGGTAGGGCTATGGATTCTTCCCATGACCACCAGCAGTCCTAATCCCCATCAGCCTGTTCAGCAACAAGGGCAAGTAATAAATCCTAATAGGCAAGTAGTGTGATCTATTTCACAAACAGCCACCTTATGGACTTGGTGGCCATCTCTCCACCCGGACATTTGTCAGCTTGCCATAGGCTTCCCTGACTGGGATCTCCCTGACATAGAGGACCCCACACAGATCCCACTCAAACCCTAACCAGGGCAACATAGACCACCTTAACCCATGAATTATGGATGTCATCTCCCCCAGCTCAGGTGTAAACTAGCCAGTCTTGACTATTATGTGTGCCCACCTGATTTCCAAAGTCATAAAACAGGCCCAAACCTGTGGAGGACCCAGTGACTTTTATTGTAGATCTTGGGGTTGTGAACAAACGAAAGCTGCATGGTGGAACCCAAACTCCCCAGAAAGTATGATTCCTGTAGGGTGAAATGACACCTGGATTGATCCCAAGAAATGTGCCGCTAGCCCAGTGGTGTCAAAAACTCGCTGTGGAAAGAATACTCTATGTTACCCCCTCAATATAACTTTCACTTCCAAAGGAAGGGGCTACCTCAGAAAAACATGGCCTATGGGAAATACGTGGGGAATGCGATTCTATATTTATGGCCCAGGTGATGACTTTGGTCTCTGGTTCAACATCCGGCTTAAAAAGAAAGAAAATCCCACAGCAAAAGGACCCAATCCCCTCAAGCCAGGAATTAAGCCTCCTAAACCTTCCATGCCTAGATCTACCAGAACCCCTCTACCATCTCATACTTCCTGGATTCCGTCTTTGCGTACTTCCCCAGTCCAGAGTACAGCTGACTCCTCCCCCTGGGAACTAATTAAAGGAACCTTTATGGTACTGAACTCCACACAGTCAGAACTTCTTGTATTTCAGCCCAGGTATTTGACAGCCCTGTAAATTATTGTGTAATGGTGTAGATACTCCCCAGGGTACTCTATCATAATGCAGAATCATTTGAAGGTCTACTAGGGGGACAAACAACCCGATATCAAGGGGAGCCATTGTCCCTTACTCTAGCCATCCTATTGGGGATAGGAGCTTCTGCAGCAGTGGGTATGGGAACAGCTGCTATGATCCATGGGTCACAACAAATGGCCCAATTAGAAACAGCAATAAATCAAGACTTGAAGACGTTAGAGACCTCCATCACAGCTTTGCAGGAATCCTTAACCTCTCTCTCTGAATTTGTTTTACAGAACAGGTGAGGATTAGACCTCCTCTTCATGAGGGAGGGGGCCTCTGTGTTGCACTAAGAGAAGAATGTTGTTTTTATGCTGACCATACTGGAGTTGCAAAATAATCCATGAGTAAATTAAGAAACTACCTTGAAGAGCGCCAGAGAGAAAGGGAGATTCAACAAGGGTGCTTTGAGTCATGGTTAACCCAGTACTCCTGGTAACTACACTAATATCAGACTTAGCTGGACCCCTGATCATCCTTATGGTGTTGCTAACTGTGGGACCTTGTTTGCTTAACCGCATTGTTTCCTTTCTCCAGGCTCAGATTAGGCAGGTGAAAGTCATGATAATCAGACAGAAATATGCTGCACTGGCAGAAATAGAATGTGAAACCCCACAATAATTGTGATTCATTACTTTTAAGATTAAAAGTAGTCAGAAAAAGGAGTGGGAAATGAAAGAATAAAAGAAATTGAAATTGAAACGTAAAGAACCAGGTTTTGTACAGTTTCCAAGCTGCACTCAGAACCTGAAATTCCTGTGGCACTTAAAACAATTCCCAGATCTTCCCATTAGATGTGTGTTGAAATCTTCCCTGACCACCTCGTTACTTAACAACCCCTTCCCAGAAACCATGCAGATCTACACGTATACATCTCAGTGCTTCAACCAATCAGTTTAAATGTATACCCCTTCTCACGGCTGACCAATCAACAGCTGCCCAACCACCAGCTGCCCAACCTGTTCCCGCCAATGAATGTGCTAATCATGTTTTAGAGTTGTTATTTGATTTTCCCGCTGTATATGATGATTTTCTACAGGAGGCTATGATGTATGTAAAGGCCCTGCCCTCTCTAAAGAATGTATATAAACTCTGCTCAAGTTGTTCTCGGGGCTCTTTGTTCTTTGCTCCTCTGAAGTGAGCTCTGAGCCTCAGCATGCTGGACCCCCAATAAACCCTTTGCTGTGACATGAGACAGTCACTTGGTGGTCTTTTCCTCCGAAGTTCACCCGACCTTTTCAGTTCCTGACTTCCGTCAAGTGAGAATAGGGATCATTTGGGTCAAATGAGTTCTTCAAAGCCCTACAGTGGATAGCCCATAGGTGCTTGGGTTTTCTCATGACTCCAAATCACATAAAAAATCTACACCTGATAGTCATTAGGCCTCAAATTGGAGAAGCAGAGCAGTATTAAAGGCAGGCTTATTTGATCACTCCTGGTTCAAAAAAAGGGTGTTTAGGCCACCCTGACTTTTGGCAAATGAGGGGCAATGGAGCTTATTTTGGACACTGTCTTGGGCTGCACCCCTCATGGAAACTTCCAGCCAGAGGTTATGATGCGTGTCTGTGTAGAAAAAGATGAGGCCCATGTGGGAGTGTTTTGATTTAAATTGTGGTCATATGTGTGGCGGCTGGAAGAGATTACTGGGTCCTCCTGGGCCTGAACTCTGGTGTGACTCCTTTTAGACACTGTTTCCTGGAACTGAGCTTAGTGAAGTATTGCCATGAGTTGTGTTGGGATTTGAGGAGGCCATGCATGAGAGTCGCCCTTGGAACCTGAGATGTAGGCCCAGGATAGCTTTCCACAGAGCACTGGGAATCTCAGTCAGGATACCACAAGATTTTATTCTGAAAGACTTGGCAGCCATAGTTGAGATCAAAACACTCATGGATCTCAATTGTAGACCTCAATGACCCTGGCTTCAGGTGACCATTTGGACACTCTTTGGGAAGCCTTGCCTGTGAGAGTTCTCCAGAGTTTTCATTGAAATGATCATACTCACCATTTAATGGTTCCTGCATGAATTGAAATCCACTGTGCCTCCAACTTTATCCTTGATAAATGGCTAGATAAATAGTTTAAATTTTTGAAATTCCCATGAACAGGTGGCATACAGAACCTTTGGATGTCCTATTTCTGATCATGAGTGTACCAGACAGTGCCTTGATTGATTGGGTTTAATGAAAATGGTGTAGAACCGAGATGCCAGTAATTTGGAGCCTGATGAGTAGAGGGCCTAGAGCATCGGTGGGCAGGTGTGTGATAAAACATCTGTGATGGGGCCATGTGGATCTGCCTTTGGATTCCAAATGTCATGAGACGGACATGGTGCAGCCAGGAGACCATTATAAGTAAACACATCTTGTTATATGGAGAGGTTTTAGGGTAATTTGCAGAATCAAGTTGCTATGGTCAAGGGAGCAAGCTATGTGGTATAGAGGCCGGTTTCATGAATGCTCATGTGTGACCCACCAAACATGATAGAACTCCCTCCAGCACTGTGTCCCAGTTGAACTCCTTGTATTTCATGAAGCAAATACAAAACTCGCAGTGCAGCAGCAAGAAACACCAGGAAAAGTGGAGGATTACTAAATGGCTTCACAGTCCACACGGGCAGACACTTAGACCACTGTGTCCCAGTTGAACTCCATGTATTTCGTGAAGCAAATACCAAAGTCGCAGTGCAGCAGCAAGAAACACAATGAAGAGTGGAAGAGGAACAAATGAATATACAGTCCACGCGGGGACACACTTAGCCCCAAGTGGCCATAGTATACCTACAAAGAGAGAATTCAGCACTGCTCCCTCATGTTCATTGGAATATTACAATTTATGTTCTCCAGGTCACATAGATGCTGACCCAGCTTTGATCGTCTCACTAGAAGGAAGCAAAAGCTCCTGAAAACAACATATATTTCAAGTGCCCAAACTCAGAGGCAGTTTCTCAAGAAGTCTTTAGGCCAGCAGAGCTCCGTGATTGTGGAGTGCTTACCCTGTCCCTTACTTTTGAAAACTCCTCTACCACCTCCATGGTTGTGAACTCCTGATCAAATTCCATTTCAGATATGTATTCACATATTTTCTATCTCTTTTCCTCTAATTTTGTCTTACTTGGGGCGAAGGTAATGTCAAGGATTGTTCTGGATGAGAGTGGGAAGATTTTTCTGAAGCACATATTTGCATACACATTGGATTCATTTTTCTATTTTCCATTCAAAATACTGAATCACTGACATTAACACATACCCTACTAGACTCTGACTACTAATCCTAATATGTTGGAGAAAAATACCCCCAAAAGAATAGAACTACAAGCAGTTCAGAGGAGGCATGGTGTATAGTTGGGCTTGCCTTTTGAATTATATAGGGTAGGAGTTTTAAATCTTGTCAATTTTTTTTGAAATAGTTCTCCATGTATTTTAAAAGTTAAGAAATATGTGAATTCTTGTCTCCCTTACTCTGAAGCCTATTCAGCACCTGTATTTTTATATGCACATTTAGAATCCTACCTGTTACCACACGTACATTCTTGTGTGGTGGCTGAATTGGCAGATACAAATTGTGACAAGGGATCACTCCTCCTAAACGCTGTTGGAACTGAAAATTCAACCTGTGGGTGAGCTTCCTAGTTGAACAACATTATACATAAATCGATGTTCAGTAAAATGAATTTGTTTGGATCTGTGGATGATATATATTTCATGGTGATTTTAAATTGGCATATAGTGCTACTTTTTAATGTCTGTGAATGTTTGTGTGTGTGTGTGTATATATATATATATATATATATATATATATATATATATATATATATACTCTCCAGATTTTTCAAAATATGAAATATATGTGTATTATTTTACACATCCTAAATTTTTCATATTCATGAATGTGGATTTATAATCATCTTTTCACAAGATTATTCTCAGAAATATTCACATACCCTACTAGACTCTGACTACTAATCCAAATATGATGGAGAAAAGTAACGCAAATAGAATAGAAATACAAGCAGTTCAGAGGAGGCATGTTGTATAGTTGGACTTGCCTTTTGCATGATAAATGGTAGGTGTTATAAATCTAGTCAATTTTCAATTGAAATAGTTCTCCATGTGTTTTTAAAATTAACAAATATATGAATTCCTGTCCCTTTCTCTGTAGGCTATTCATCACATGTATTATTATATGCATTTATAGTATCCTACCTGGTATCACATGTACATTTTTGTGAGTTGGCTGACTTGGTATATACAAATTGTAGGAAGAGATCACTCCTCCAAATCGTTGTTGGAACTGAAAATTCCACCTATAGGGGAGCTTCCTAGTTGAAAAACATTATACATAAACTCATGTTCAGTAAAATAAATATTTTTGTATCTTTGGATGATATGTATTTATAGATGAATTTTGATTGGCATACATATTGCTACTTTTTAATGTCTCTGTGTGTGTGTTTTGTGTAAATATATATATATATATATATATATATATATATATATATATATATACTCTACAGATTTTTGAAAATATGAAATATATGTGTCTTATTTACACTCGCTAAATTTATTCATGTTCATGGACTTGGATTTATAATCAACTTTTCACAAGATTATTCTCAGAAATATTCATCCACCTGAAAAACAGATTTAACTAATATTTCTACAGTAACTGACCAAGTTTAACATCAATGCACCTCGATTCCGATAGGACAAGCTGTGCATTTTGACATTCATTTTTATTAAACCCTGGTACATTAATATTCATTGGTATTATGGACATCATAGGATATATATTTCATCCACAAATTCACAAATTTATGGGCATTTGTTTCACTTTCAATCAATTCCTGCTTCAGAACACATGTATTCCTCCAGGTGTCTTAACTGGTCTTTTCATGTGACTTTTATCCAAACACATTATTTTCGATTTCCATAATCAATTTTGAAGCAAAACTCACACCCTTTATGATAAACCATAACCCTAATATTACAAATACATGTATAATTGGTTTGAATGAATGTATGTATATCAATATAAAATTTTCTTTATATTTTCAGATATCACTTCAATCCATTTTTTAAAGTTGAAACCAATTATATTCTTTATTCACACTATTGTCTATTCATACATTTTCTCTATATTCAGAGACACAGGGTGTACCTATTTCTACCCCCAATACTAATTTATATGTCTTCAACATATTGCTTCCAGAAATGGTGGAAGAAATACTCATGTCACCTGATCTACATATACATTTTTTCAGTGTAATATTTTGGACACAAAACGCAAATGTCACACTTATGATTGTACCAAATCCTAAATAGGAAGTGAGCATGGATTACTAAAAACATCCATGTCCAGGTTGCCTAATGCTCTCAAATGTCTATCCTGTCGGTGACTACATATTTGTTTCTTCCTAAGATTATATATTAAATCTCAACCTGTTGAAAATGTCTAATCCTATCACTCACTTTATACTTTGCCTGATTTCCTAATGTTTCAATTGATAAATGCTTTCCTACATATTTTTTTCCAGTTCATCACTGTGACCAACTCTTCACATGTGCTGAAATTTACATTCACTCTCTAACCAAAACTCTATTGCTAAAGTACTTTTGGTCCAAATCCTATTATCACTCTTCTATCTAAACCTACACTATCTTCCTAATCCTACCGACTATCCCTTTTTGACTGGATGTTTTCTTACACATTTAATCAACCAAGGTACATGGTCCTTTGCCATTGTATATCGATTTATCTGAGATATCTGTGCAGAACATTGTTCAAAGCTAAGTTTCCCACTCCAGTGCCCAGTGCACTTCTGGGCTTCAAATCTTATCTAGAATTCCATTGTCATACTTACATTTCACCTCTATATTCTTATAAATACCACAGGATCCCAACATTCTTATTCATCCAGCAGAATGATTCCTAACACAAATCGAACCTGTTATTAACCCTAACCATATACTGTTCCCTCAATCTATCTTTACAAAAGAGCAGGACTGAGTTGGTCTTACAATACAAAAATGTAGGGAGACTTTCACCTGCTAAGAAGCTCAAAGGTCCATGCAGATATGATCCCTGGAGAAGATATAGGGAACTATGAAGTACCTGAGAGAGAAAAAGTCATCTTCAATTGCAAACAACCTGGTCATGACGAAGGGATGTGTCTGAATCAGCCTCTATCTTCTTAATGTAGAGAAGATGGACCAAACCAGGCCTGTGTAGAGAGCTGTTCCCAGGTGCCTATGGTTGATATAACTTTCTATCTTGTGAAATTGTAACAGGAAATAGGGGCAGCCTCCATCTCATGAGACCCTTGGAAGCAACTGTTAGGACAAAGTGGTTGCAAAGGCAGCAAATTCAATCAGTTCCAGAAAGAAGTGACCTCATCTAATTTTCTTGGTGAAGGAACACTCTAAACTTAGAATCCAGGAAGCCAGGCACCCAGAGGCAGTCCCAGCTCCAGTCCCAGTGGGCTCACTTGTTTAGATTTACCGAGGACAGAGTCCATCTTTCTTGGTAAATACTGATGTGAGTATGGCCAAATGCCAGGTGAGCTCTGAAGAGGGGCCTTTCCTGAGAAAGCAGGTAGTGTCTCACTGCTGGTCCCAGACAATTTCACAGAGTTAGCCAAAGAGACCAGATCTGAGACAGGACAGGCCGTTTCGGGGGAACATAAAATGGTCCACCAGTCAGACGACTCTCCAGAAAGTCACATACCGACTTGGAGGAAGGAGGTGCCTTTGTGGTTGTGGGTGTGAGTTTGTGGTTTTGTCTCATGTTCTGAGAATAGGTAGGAAACGCAGTTTGTTTGGTTTGGAATGGACTATGTCTACTGAGTCCTTTGACAAGGCAAGTGTTTCTATGTCTGTGTATCCAACTGTGTCTGTGGTTGTAGACTTTAGAAAAGAGAATGCATCAATGGATGTGTCATGTCTAGTAGAAAGCTTCTCAGCATTCATCCTGCCTAATTTATGAATGGACTGTAGCTTGCCTTATGGATGTGCAACACCTACTGTCTTCCAAAGTTCCTGTTTTCTTCAGAGAATTATGGCCACTCGTCAGAATAGGCTTATGATTTTATGTCCACCATATGAACCACCTCCAAGCTCTGTGACATGGCTATGTACTGGATAGCTGAAGGGAATGAGAGCATGTCAGAAAACTCAGATATCATTGGGACCAGGAGAGTCTCAATGGAGAAACCCTGCTTTGGGTCTTTTGCTTACCTATTTGTCTGTTGTCCTGAATGTCAGGAAGTTCTTTGACTGAGGCCACCCCTTTTTGAAGCCTGAAGAAAACAGTTTTCAAATGAAAATGAATGGGCATCACCTTGGGCTCTTTGCTTAATTGCTTTAGAAAGGGATGTGTCTGAATCAGCCTCTTGGCCCTGTGTGAGGCTGTGGCTTTGATTCTCAGCACCTGATGGGTCTAAAGAAAGTTCCCATGTGTGCATCCAAACAAAAATGGACAAAAGAGCGGTCATTGTGGATGGAGTCTCTCGTCTTCCTCTGTAATGTTCCTGCCTCCATCAAGTGAGAATAGGGATCCTTTGGGTCAAATGAGTTCTTCAAAGCCCTGCAGAGTCTAGCCCATAGGTGCTTGGATTTTCTCATGACTCCCATTCACATAAAGAATCTAAACCCCACAGTCACTAGGCCACAAATTGGAGAAGTGGAGCAGTATTAACGGCAGGCCTATTTGATCACTCCTGGTTCACAGGAAGGGAGTTCGGGCCTTTAGGCATATGAGGGGTAAGGAAGCTTCTTTTGGACATTGTCTTGGGCTGTGCCCCTCATAGAATCCTCCAGCCAGAGGTAATGATGAGTGTCTATATGGAAGAAGATGAGGTCCATGTGGGAGTGTTTTGGTTTTAATTGTGGTCACTTGTGTGGCGGTTGGAAGAGATGAATTGGTCCACGTGGACTGGAACTCTGGCGTAATTACCCTTAGAGACTGCATTCTGGAACTGATCTTAGATAAGTATTGCAATGAGTTGTGTTGGGATTTTAGGAGGCCACACATGAGGGTTGTCCTTGGAAAATGAGTCTTGACCCAGGGTTGCTTTCCACAGAGCACTGGGAATCTCAGCCAGGATATCACATGATTTTATTCTGAAAGACTTGGCAGCAATAGTTGAGAGTCAAAACAAACATGGACCTCATATTGTAGACCTCAATGGGCCTGGCTTCATGTGAACTTTTGGCCACTCTTTTGGAAGCCTTGCCTGTGAGAGTTCTCGAGAGCTTTCATTAAAATGAGTTTCCTCAACATTTAATGGTTCCTGAATGAATTGAAACCCACAGTGCCTCGAACTTCATCCTTTAAAAATGGTTAGATAAATACCATGAAATGTTTAAAATTCCCATGAGCAGGTGGCACTGGAAAACCTTTGGATGTCCTGTTTCTGATCATGAATATACCAGAAGGTGCCTTGATTGACTGGTTTTCATGAAAATGGTATAGAAAAGAGATGCCAGTAAGTTGGAGCCTGCTGAGTAGTGGACCTAGAGAAGTTGTGGGCAGGCGTGTGATAAAAAATCTGTGGTGTGGCCATGTGGATCTGCCTTTGGCTTCCAAATGGATTATGACTGATATGGTGCAGCCAGCAGACCCTTCTCTGAAAAGGCATCTTGTTATATGTAGGAGTTTAAGGGCAATGTTCAGAATCAGGTTGCTATGCTCAAGGAGGCAAGCTGGTGGGATAGAAGCATGGTTGGTGCATTTTCCTGCAGACCCTGACCCACCACACGTGACAGAACTCGCTCCAGCACTGTGTCCCAGTTGAACTCCTTGTTTCATGAAGCAAATGCCAAATTGCTAGTGCAGCAGCAAGAAACAGCACGAAAAGTGGAGGATGACCGAATGGGTTCACAGTGCACACGGGGAGA
This sequence comes from Callospermophilus lateralis, assembly GCF_048772815.1. NCBI lineage: Eukaryota > Metazoa > Chordata > Mammalia > Rodentia > Sciuridae > Callospermophilus > Callospermophilus lateralis. The sequence continues at coordinate 2,869,640 of NW_027512569.1, forward strand.
CACTTAGCCCCCATTGGTCACAGTTTACCTACAAAGAGAGAATTTAGCAATGCTGCCTCATGTTCATTGGAAAACAAGAAACCATGTGCTCACAAAGGTCACAAAGATGCAGACCCAGCTTTGATGGTCTCACTACAATGGAAGCTAAAGCTCCTGACAACAACATATATTTCATGTGCCCAACCTCAGAGGCAGTTTCTTAAGAACTCTTTGGCCAGCAGAGCTCCATGTTTGTGGAGGGTTTACATTGTCCCTTAATTTTGGAAACTCCTCTACCTTCTCCAAATTTGTGAAAATTGAGCAGTTTCCATTGCAGATATGTATTCACAGATTTTTCTAACTCTTCTCCTCTAATTGTGTCATACTTGGGGCGAAGGTAATGTCAAGGCATTGCTCTGGATGAGAGTGGGAAGATATTTGTGTAGCACATATTTGCATACACATTGCATTCATTTTCAATTTTCTATTCGAAATACTGAATCCCTAACACTATCCCATACCCTACTATCCTCTGACTACTAATCCTAATATGATGGAGAAAAATACCCAAACAGAATAGAAATACAAGCAGTTCAGAGGAGGCATGCTGCATACTTGGACTTACCTTTTGCATGATAAATGGTAGGTGTTATAAATCTAGTCAATTTTTAATTGAAATAGTTCACCATGTGTTTTTAAATTAAACCAATATATGAATTCCCTTTCTCTGTAGCCTATTCATCACATGTATTTTCATATGCACTTATAGAATCCTACCTGGTATCACATGTACATTTTTGTGAGGTGGCTGACTTGGCAGATACAAATTGTGAGAAGAGATCACTCCTCCAAATTGCTGTTGGAACTGAAAATTCCATCTATAGGGGAACTTCCTAGTAGAACAGCATTATACATAAACTCAAGTTCAGTAAAATAAATATTTTTGCATCTGTGGATGATATATATTTAAAGATGAATTTCGATTGGCATATATATTGCTACTTTTAAATGTCTGTGTGTGTTTTTTTTTGTGTGTATATATATATATATATATATATATATATATATATATATATACTCTCCAGATTTTTCAAAATATGAAATATATGTGTCTTATATACACTCTCTAAATTCATTCATGTTCATGCATGTGGATTTATAATAAACTTTCCACAATATTATTCTCAGAAATATTCATCCACCTTAAATACATATTTGTTTCCTAGTACTGAAAACTAACTTCAGTGAATGGTGCATACAAATGTTAATAATTCTACAGGAACTGATCCAGTCTATCACCAATGCAAGTAGATTCCAGTGGGACATGATATATAATATGATGTTCATTTATATTCAACACTGGTACATTATTATTTCTTCAGTTTTTGCTCATCATAAGATATATATTTCATCCACAAGTTCACAAATTTATAGGCATTTGTTTAAACTTTAATCACTTCCTACTTCACAACACATGTATTGTCAGGGTTTCTTGACTGGTCTTTTCATGAGACTTCTTTCCAAACACATTATTTTCGATTTCCATAATCACTTTTGAAGTAAAACTCACACACTCTTCATGATAATCCAAAACACTAATATTGACATTAGATGAATAACTGGTTGGAATGAATGATTGTATATCCATATAAGATTTCCAGTAATTTTTCAGATATCAGTTCATCCCATTATATTAAGTTGGAACAAGTTATATTACTTATTCACAGTATGGTCTATTCATGCTTTATCTCTATATTCATAGACATAGGGTACACCTCTTTGTACGCCCAATACTAATTTTATGTCTTCAGTATATTGCTACCAAAAATGGTGGAAGAAATACTTATGTCACCTGATCTACATATAAATATTATCACAATAATATTCTGGACAAAAATGTAAATGTTACTCTTATGATTGAACCAAACAAAGCCTAAATGAAAAGTGAACATAGATTACTAAAAACATCCATGTCCAGGGTGCCTAATGCTCTCAAATGTCAATATTATTGGTGACTTCATATTTGTTTCTTTCTAAGATTTAACCTCAAGCCTGTTGAAAATGTCTAATCCTCTCACTCACTTTATACTTTCCCTGATTTCGTAATATCTTTATTGATATCTTCTTTTCTACATGTTTTCCCCACTTCATCATCGTGACTGGCTCTTCCTATGTGCTGACATATACATTCACTCTCTAACTGAAATCCTATTGCTAAAGAACTTTTGTTCCAAATCATATACTCACTCTTCTTCCTAAAACGACCGACTATCTTCCTAATCCTGCTGACTATCCCTTTTTGATGGGATGTTCTCTTCTACATTCAATCTTCCAAGGTACAAGGTCCTATGCCATTGTATATCAAATAATCTGAGACATCTGTGCAGAACATAATTCAAAGCTAAGTATCCCAATCAAGGGCCCAATGCCCTTATGGGTTTAAAATCATACCTGGATTTCTGTTTTTATACTTATGTTTCACCTCTACATTCTTGTAAATATACCAGGTTCCCAATACCATTATTCATCCAGAAGAATGATTCCTAACACAAATCGAAATCAAACCTGTTATTAACCCTAAACATACACTGTTCCCTCAATCTCATTTTACAGAAGAGCAGGGACAATGTTGTTCTTACAATACAGAAAAGTAGGGGACCTTCCACCTGCTGAGATCCTCAAAGGTCCATGCAGAAATGATACCTGGATAAGTTGTAGACAGGTATGAAGGACCTGAAAGAGCAAAAGTCATCTTCGATGACAAACCACCTGCTCAGGATGAAGGGATGTGTCTGAATCAGCCTCTCTCTTCCTATTGTGGAGAAGATGGACCAAACCAGGCCTGTGTGTGTGCCTATGGTTGATATACCATTCTAAATTGTGAAAGTGTCAGAGGAAGTAGGGGCAGCCTCCATCTCATGGGGCCCTTGGAAGCAACTGTTAGGACCAAGTGGTTGCCAAGGCAGTGACCTCATTCAGTTCCAAAGAAAGTGTCATACCTCATTTCCTTGGTGATGGAACTCTCTGAACTTGGTATCCAAGAAGCCAGGCACCCAGATGCAGTTCCAGTCCCAGTCCCAGTGGGCTCACTTGTTTGAATTTACCAATGACAGAGTCAGTCTTTCTTGGTACCTACTGATGTGAGGATGGCCAAATGCCAGGAGAGCTCTGAAGAGGGACCTTTCCTGAGAAAGCAGGTAGTGGCTCACCACTGGCACCTGACAACTTCACATAGTTGGCCAAGGAAACCAGATCTGAGAGAATACAGGCCATTTCGGGGGAACATAGTATGGCCCACCAGTCAGAGGACACTCCGGATAGTCACAGACCTACTTAGGGGAAGGAGGTGCCATTGTGAGTGTGGGTGTGTGGTTTTGTCTCTTGTTCTGAGAATAGGTAGGAAAGGTGGTTTGTTTGGTTTTCAGTGAACTGTTTCTAGGAAGTCGTTTGACAAGGTGAGTGTTTCTATGTCTGTGTATCCCACTGTGTCCATGGTTGTAGAATTGAGAAAAGACAATGCAACAATGGATGTGTCCTGTGTAGTAGAAAGATTCCCAGCATTCATCCTGCCCAATTTATGAATGGACTGCAGCTTGCCTTATGGATTGGCAAAACCTACTACCTTCCTAAGTCCCTGTTTTCTTCCTGAATTCTGGCAACTCTCCAGAATAGTCTCATTGTTTTGTGTCCAAGATATGTACCAACTCCAAGGTCTTTGACATGTCCATGTACTGGATAGCTGAAGGGAATGGCCAGTATCTCAGAAAACTCAGATATGAGTGTGACCAGAAAAGTCTCAGTGGAGATACCATGCTTTGGGCCTTTTGCTTACCTATTGTTCTCTTGCCCTGAATGTCAGGAAGATCTTGGGCTCAGGCTACCCCTTTGTGAAGCCTGAAGAAAACAGTTTTCAAATGGAAATGAATGGGCATCACCTGTGGCTCTTGCTAAATTGCTTCGGAAAGGGATGTGTCTGAATCAGGCTTTTGGCCCTGTGTGAGGCTGTGGCTTAGATTCTCAGCACCTGATGGATCTAAAGAAAGATCCCATGTGTGAAACCAAAACCAAATTCGCAAAAATGTTCAGTCATTGTGAATGAATTCTATTGCCTTTCTCTATTAGGTTCCTGAAATCCATCAAGTGAGAATAGCGATCCTTTTGGTCAAATGAGTTCTTCAAATCTCTGCAGAGGTGCTTGTCTTTTCTCATGACTCCAGTTCACATAAAGAATCTAAACCCCACAGTCAGAAGGCCTCAAATTGGAAAAGCGGAGCACTATTAATGGCAGGCCTATTTGATCACTCCTGGTTCACAGGAAGGGTGTCCTTCCCACCCTGACTTGAGCCAAATGAGGGCCAAGGGAGCTTATTTTGGACACTCTTTTGGAATGTGCCCCTCATGGAAGGCTCCAACCAGAGGTTATGATGAGTGTCTATAAGGAAGAAGATGGGGTCCACGTGATAGTGTTTTGTTTTTAATTGTGTTCATTTGATTGGCGGTGTGAAGAGATGACTGGGTCAACCTGAGCTTGAACTCTGGTTTGATTCCCCTTAGAGACTGCGTTCTGGAATTGACCTCAGAGAAGTATTGCCATGAAAAGTGTTGGGATTTTAGGAGGCCATGCATGAGAGTCACCCTTGGAAACTGAGATCTAGGCCCAGGGTGGCTTTCCAAAGAGTACTGGGAATCTCAGCCAGTATATCACATGATTTTATTCTGAAAGACTTGGCAGGGATAGTTGAGAGTCAAAACACACATGGACCTCACATTGGAGACCTCAATGCGCCTGGCTTCATGTGACCTTTTGGCCACTCTTTTGGAAGCCTTGCCTGTGAGAGTTCTCCAGAGCTTTCTTTGAAATAAACTTCCTCAACATTTAATGGTTCCTGAATGAATTGAAACCCACAGTGCCTCCAACTTCATCCTTGAAAAATGGCTAGATAAATACCATGAAATTTTTAAAATTCCCATGACCAGGTGGCACTGGAGAACCTTTAAATGTCCTGTTGCTGATCTTGAGTGTACCAGACCCTGCCTTAATTCACTGGGTTTTATGAAAATGGTGTAGAACAGAGATGCCATTGAGTTATAGCCTGCAGAGTTGTGGGCCTAGAGAAATGGTGTGCAGTTTTGTGATCATACATCTGTGTTGTGACCATGTGGTTCTGCCATTGGTTTCCAAATTCCTTGTGACTGCCATGGTGCAGCCAGGAGACCCGTATATGTAAAAGCGTGTTTTTTATACTGAGAGATTTCAGGGCCATGTTCAGAATCAAGTTGCTATGGACATGGGGGCAAGCAAGTTAGAGCCTGCAGAGTATTGGGCCTAGAGAAGTGGTGTGATGTTGTGTGATAATACATCTGTGTTATGGCCATGTGGATTTCTCATTGGCTTCCAAATTTTTTGTGACTGACATGGTGCAGCCAGGAGACCCAAATATGTAAAAGCATGTTTTTATATGGAGAGGATTCAGGGCCATGTTCAGAATCAAGTTGCTATGGACAAGGGGGCAAGCTATGTGGGAAAGAAGCCTGGTTGTTGCATTCTCCTGCAGACCCTGACCCACAACATGTGACAGAACTCCCTCCAGCACTGTGTCCCTGTTGAACTTCTTGTATTTTGTGAAGCAAATACCAAACTCCCAGTGCAACAGCAGGAAACACCACGAAAAGTGGAGGATGACCAAATGGCTCCACAGTCCACATGGGGAGACAATTAGACCCCAGTGGCCACTGTTTACCTACAAAGAGTGAATTCAGCACTGCTGCCTCATGTTCACTGGAAAATAAGAATCCATATCCTCCAGGTCACATAGATGCAGACCCAGATTTTATTGTCTCACTACAAAGGAAGCTAAAGCTCCTGAAAATAACGTATATTTCAAGTGCCCAACCTCAGAGGCAGTTTCTCAAGATGTCTTTACGCCAGCAGACCTCCATGTTAGAGGAGTCTTTACCGTGTCCCTTACTTTTGGAAACTCCTCTACCACCTCCAAGGTTGTGAACTCTGAGCATTTTCCACTCAAGATATGTATTCACAGATTTTCTAACGCTTCTATTCTAATTGTGACTTACTTCAGGCGAAGGTAATGTCAAGGATGTGTTCTGGATGAGAGTGGGAAGATTTTTGTGTAGCATATATTTGCATACACATTTGATTCATTAGTCTATTTTCCATTTGAAATACTGATCCCTGACACTAACTCATAACCTACTGGACTCTGACTACTACTCCTAATATGATGGAGAAAAATAACCCAAACAGAATAGAAATACAAGCAGTTCAGAAGAGGCATGGTGTATAGTTGGACTTGCCTTTTGCATAAAAATGGTAGGTGTTATAAATCTAGTCAATTTTCTGTTGAAATAGTTATCCATGTGTTTTTAAAGTTAACATATATGTGAATTCCTGTCTCCCTCTCTCTGTAGCCTATTCAGCACATGTATTTTTATATGCACATATAGAATCCTACCTGGTATCACACGTACATTCTTGTGAGGTGGCTGACTTGGCAGATACAAAATATGAGAAGAGATTACTTCTCCTAAATGCTGTTGGAACTGAAAATTCAATGTATGGGTAAACTTCCTAGTTAAACAACATTATACATAAATCTATCTTCAGTAACATGAATATTTTTGAATCTGTGGATGATGTATATTTCATGGTGAATTTCAATTGGCATATATATTGCTATTTTTATAGTCTCAGTTTGTGTGTGTGTGTTTGTGTGTATATATATATATATATATATATATATATATATATATATACTCTCCAGATTTTTCAAAATGTGAAATGTATGAGTCTTATTATAATCTCCCTGAATTCATTCATGTTCATGTATGTGGATTTATAATCAACTTTTCACAAGATTATTCTCAGAAATATTCATCTACCTGAAATACATACTTGTTTCCTAGTACTGAAAACTAACTTCAGTGAATGGTGCATACAAATTCTAATATTTCTACATTAACGGACGCAGTTTAACATCAATTCAAGTAGATTCCTATGGGACATGATGTGTATTTTAACGTTCATTTTTATTCAACACTGGTACATTACTATTTCTTCAATTTCTGCACATCATCGTATATATTTATCATCCACAAGTTAGCAAATATATAGGCGTTTGTTTCACTTTAAATCACTTCCTGCTTCAGAACACATGTATACCTGCAGGTTCCTGGACTGGTCTTTTCATGAGACTTCTTTCCAAACACATTATTTTCAATTTCCATAATCACTTTTGAAGCAAAACTCAAACACTCTTCATGAAAATCCATAACCCTAATATTTCATTCAGATGTACAACGGGTAGGATTAAATGAATTATATCAATATAAGGTTTCCTGTATATTTTCAGATATCAATTCAATCCATTATTTAAAGTTGGAACCAGTTATATTATTTATTCACAGTATTGTCTATTCATGCATTATCTCTATATTGATAGACAAATGGTACACCTATTTCTACCCAAAATACTAATTCATATATCTTCAAAATATTGCTCCCAGAAATGGTGGAAGAAAAACTCCTATTACCTGATCTACATATATTTTTTATTATAGTAATATTCTGGACACACATAGGAAAGTTCACACTTATGATTGTACCAATGTAAAGGTCGGGCGAGCGTCGGAAAAGAGACCACGAAGAGACTGTCTCATGCAACAGCAAAGGGTTTATTGGGTGTCCAGCATGCTGGGGCTCAGAGCTCACTTGAATAGAGAAGAGAGCCCTAAGAACAGCTTAAGCAGAGCTTATGCAATTTACGTGGTGAGAGCAGGAAGGGAAATTTATTGATGGGTCAGGTCGAGTGAGTGGTTTGCATGCCAATGGGAGAGAGAGTACATTCAACAGTTTGGCAATTGGGGACAGCACATTCTGGGAACAAGATTAGCAAAGAGTTTTCAAGATTTCATCAGTATTTTGTTAAGCATACAGAAAAACAGGAAGTTAAAAGTACATATTTTATTAATCTTTCATTCCCCACTTCTTATTCTGGTTAATTTTAATCATAAAAATGAGCATTGGGGGGTCTCACATTTTATGTCTTCTAGTAAGGTATATTGTTGTCTGATTACCATATGTTTAACTTATCCAATTTAAGCTTGTAGAAAGGAAACTAGATGGTTGAGCAAACAGGGTCCTACAATTAGCAATGAAATGAGGATTATTAATGGACTGGCCAGGGCTGATAAAAGCGTAGTTAACCAGGGGGACTGTGTGAACAAAGACTCAAACCACCCTTTTTGTGCATCTCTCTCTTGTTGATGCTCTTCTAGGCGTCTTCTTAATTTACTCATAGATTTTTTTTACAACTCCAGTATGGTGGGCATAAAAACAACTTTCTTCCCTCAATGCAGCACGAAAGCCCCCTTCTCTCATGAAGAGGAGGTCCAACCCTTGCATGTTCTGTAAAACAATTTCAGAGAGAGAGGTTAAAGATTCCTATAAAACTGTGATGGAGGTTTTTAATATCTTTAAATTTTGGTCTATTGCTGCTTCTCATCGGGTCATTTGTTGTGTCACATGCACTAGGGCAGTGATTCCTGTGCCCACACCTGCAGCAGCTCCTTTTCCTAATAAGATGGCTAAAGTGAGGGATACAGGTTCAGAGAGGAACCGGGTTGTATGCCCCCCATTTGATATTTAAATTAACCTGCCTCATGATAGAGCACTCTGGGAAACATCTGAACATTACATAATTAATCACATCTGTTGACCATTTTATGAAAACATAAACAATGTTTAAGTATATAGAATTATACTGTTGTAATGACAGACAAGTCAAGGCACCTAAGATAGCACCGAAGACAGCGAAACAGACCTATTTGGTTGCAACGGATTTAGAGGGCATTGCTTCTGTTGTAATCAATTAGTCACCTGATCTCCAAATTTAGGTAGTTTCAGAATTTTGTACCCAACATGTAAGGGAAGGGGCTCAGAAGTTCACAGTCTGCAGAAGTTCACAAAAAGAAGTTTTCGTTTCTATTTTTTTTTCCTCTGTTCTGGGCAAGTTAACATTTTAAGGACACCTGGAGGGGGAGAGCTTTTTTCTTCTCTTTTTTTTTCTCACTGCCAGCTGTAACAATGGAGCTCATTTGGTAACTTATTTATCTTAGAAATGTAACCATCTCTGTGAATACCCAGCTCAAGGCCAGAGGCCTTGTTCACATGTTTTTTGAAAAACTAGTAAGGGTGAGTCTAGCTTAGGAGTGCTGATTTTTCCAGCCAGTGGCCAAATAGAACAGGGAAACACGAAAAGGGGAAGTTTATCTACATTGAACTCTTTTATAGGGACTCTTTGGCTGAAAGTCCTAAAGTCAGCCATGGTGAAGACTGCTGGAGAAGGTCAGTTAAGACTTTTCTGTGGGCCTGGTATAGACGGGGAAGACGGGGAAGGCGGGTCTGAGAGCAGCACCTTGTGTCTGAGCATGAGGAAGGAGAGATGTAAAAGAATAATGGGAAAGGGGTTTGGAATTTTCCAGGCAACAAAACTTGAGCAGTAGAACAGATAGAGCAGAGGGGAAGATGGGAGTGAGTATCCCAAAAAGCCTGTGAGGGACTTTAAATTCTTAGTAACCTGTTTTCAGTGATGACAGAGCAACTTTAAAGGCCATTTTCATTACATCTTGGATAGGGGTCTGAGGGCTCTCCTTAGCTGGTTTGAGCTTTGGGTTAGCTGGTAAGAGGACCTGGTGCGGGCACTGACAGGAGAAGAGAGTAGTGAGTAGGTGGATGGGTACCTCAGTACCTGCTACCTCAGCAAGGGGGCAATAGTCTGAGAACCGGTGGTTTGGGTTTTTGATCTAGTAATTGGAGGGAAGAAATCAGGTTGCTGAGGTGGGCGTGACAGCAGAGAGTCTGGAGCAGAAAGCTGAGGGTGAGGATCTATTGGATAAGCATAGTTCAGGATGTGAGCGAAGGAGGGAAAATGCCTCCACTTAGGGGAATTTCCTTCCACCCTTTGAGCACTTGCTGAAGTTAAAAAGGTCAAGCAGAATTTGAGGATCTAGAGACCCCTCTGGGGGCCATCCGTATTGGTTGTGTAATTAGTAATATGGCCAATGCTGTGTATTGAATTTGATGAGGAGTTTGAGTTCCACCAGGCACCCCTGTATGCTCACATTCCCATGACTTACAGAAGAAGTCAGCATTTCCCCCACACAGCCATGTCTGTTTGTGGCTTTGATAGTCCGCTGGGCAAACATAGTAATCTAGGCTAGCCAACCTGCATCTGGCTCACGTGTCCCTACATCCATAATGTTTGTTTCTATTACCTATGGTACGGAAAAGATTTATTGGAATTTTAGTCGGATCCCCTTCATCAGGGATATCCCAATAGGAAAGACCTATAGCCAGCTGACAAATGTCTGGATGGAGAGATGGCCACCATGTCCCTAAGGGGGCTGTATGCAAGATATACCATACTTCTTGTACAGTAGGATTTGTGATCAGCCATTACTGCTGAACAGGCTGATGAGGGTTAGGACTACTCTTGGCCAAGGGGAGAGTCTGTAGCCTTATCCACATGGCGAATACACAATTTGAAAGTGTTACCAGTCTTTTCCAGTTTCCAGCCAGATTTTGGACAGGGCGCAGGCCAGAGATGAGAGGCATGGATCCATGAAGTGATTCCGTCTACATTTACCACTGTAGGTGTTATATGTAGCACCTTATATGGTCCTTTCCAGTGGGGTTCCAGGAATGACACCTGATGTCGTCTAATGTAGACGAAGTCTCCTACTTGGTATCGATATGGAGTTCCCTCGTCCCCAGGTTGGAAGGCAGTGGCCAGATGTTTCCACAGATATTGCTGATTTCTTTCAAGAGCTTTAAGTCTGTCAAGCAAGGGGGTGTGGAAGGGATCGTTAGGTCTTAGAGTTTGGGTTAGGTCCCTTACTGGAGGAGGTACCATACAGAATTTCATAGGGGGTGAGGTTACACAAGGAAACAGAGGAGTATGAGTATTTCTTGCATGAAACAGTGCATAAAGCAGGAGCATAGACCGATCTTTTATGCCGATCTCTAAGCTTAATTTTGTTAAGTCTCTTTAATGGTTCTATTATTATTTTTTTTTTACCTGTCCTGAGCTCTGGGGTCTATAAGCACAATGTAATTTCCAATTAATCCCCAGGGTCCTGGCTAATCCCTGACTTACCAGGGCAATTAACGCCAGTCCAATATCAGACCCTATTGCCTTAGCCAGTTCGTATCTTAGAAAAATATCTTTCAGGATCTTCTTGACCACCATTTGTGCCATTTATTTTGTTGTTGTTGTTGTTTTTTTGTTTTTGTTTTTGTTTTTGTTTTTTTTTTTTTTTTGTGTGTGTGTGTGTGTGGGGAAGGCTTCAATTAATTCATCCTGAAAATGTATCTACAAAGACTAGGAGATATTTAAGTCCATAACTTCCTGGCTTAATTTCAGTAATGTCCACTTCCAAGAATTGTCCTGGTCTGGTTTCTTGTAGGTGCTTTCCTGCAGGAAAGTTGGAAGGGTAAGCATTAACCAATTGACAGACCGGGCAGGCTTTTGTTACCCGTTCAGTTATTTCTTTCGCTCTGAGTCGGTTAGTGGAAAACTCTGTTCTTGATCCTTCAGGAATGCCTGCAGTTTCTTTGGACCAAGGTGAGTGAGTTGATGTACATTTTTAACTTAGTTTAGGGCTTTCTGAAAATGCAAGCTGGGCTCAGTGAAGTTGAGGGTTTCAGTGTCAGTGTCCTTAGATGTTATCAAAAGCTTGCTGGTGCTCAGGGGTCCATTAGAATTGGGCATCTCTCTTTAACAGCGGGTATAAAGGAGCAGCTAATGACGCAAACCCAGGTATCCATAACCTGCATAAGCCAGCAGTCCCAAGAAACTCTCTGAGTTGTCTGCTGTTAGATGGGGGTGGTATCTGCTCAATGGATTGTTTTCTGTTCTCAGTGAGCCATCGTTTACTGCCCCTAAGGGAATAGTCCAGGAAGATTACTTCTTGCTGGCAAATTTGGGCTTTTTTTGGCAGAAGCACTATACCAGAGTTGAGCAAGCTCGTATAATAGTAATTGGGTTCCAGACTCACAGTTTTCCTTGGTGTTGGCTGCCAGTTGCAGGTCATCGACATATTGAAGCAGGGTGACTTCAGGGTGCATAGTTCTGAAGTTGTTGAGGTCTCTGTGGAGGGCTTCATCAAAGAGAGTGGGGGAGTTTTTGAACCCCTGTATGAGTCTAGTCCATGTTAGTTGACCAGATGTCCCGGTTTCTGGGTCTACCCACTCGAAATCAAATAGCAACTGACTATCTTTATGCAGAGGCAAGCAAAAGAAAGCATCTTTTAAGTCCAGAACAGTATACCATTTCCGCTCATTGTTCAGATTGCGAAGCAGATTGTACAGATTATGTACTGTGGGGTGAATGTCCTGCACTCTGTTGTAGATCTCTCTTTGGTCTTGAACGGTGCGATAGTCCCCGGTTCCTGGATTTTTATACTGGTAACAGGGCAGTGTTCCAGTTCGAATGACAGGGCCTTAGGACACTTAAGGCCAGATATTTCTGAATATGGGGCCTTATCCCATCTTTAGCTTTTTTGCTCAGAGGATATTTTTTGAAATTGATAGGGGGGGCTGAAGTTTTTAACTCCACTGTTATTGGAGGATGTTTCACAGCTACGCGTAACCCAGCAGCTTTTTCCTAGGCTTTTTCCTTGGGGGGTGTGACAAGTTGATGTTCATCTTCTACTGACATAGTAAAAGCCGTGACTATAGGAGTTTTTACTGAAAAATTTAGAAATTTCACTTGGGGGCCTTCAGGGTTAAAAGTTATTTTGGCCTGGAGCTTGTTGAGCAGATGTGTGCCCATCAATGGGGTCGGGCATTCTGGGATTACTAGGAACGAGTGATGGATTTTTCCTTTCCCCAGGTCCATGGTCCTCTTAGTTGTCTAAGCCCCATATTTACTGCCATTAGCCCCTTGAACTAGAGTCCTTTTTGTTTGATAGATGGCCAAATGGGGCCTTAAGGGCTGAGTATACTTACCCTGTATCCACTTCAAAGTTTAACCCCCCCGGCGAGTACTTTGTGTTCTTTTGGCCGGGCCAGCTACCTCCAGGGAAGGAGGGGCTGTGTGCCATGGGGTAGTCACCTGGAGGGCCCTGGGCTGGCCTCTATTCCTCCAATGGTGGAGAGTCTGAGTCAGCTGCAGGGGAATCAGTTAGAGGGTGTTTGGGGTTGGAGGACAAGGGCAGGGCATAAGGAGGGGGAAGAGAGTCCAGTAGAGTCCTGAGACTCAGGGACAACAGAGGGTGGAGGAGGGGGAGCAGAGGGTTTGAGAGATAGAATCGTGGGAGAACCAGTAGGAGCGGGGACAGGGACAAGGAAAGGCTTCACCCATGGAAGAGGAGATTTGCAGAGGTCCTGCAAACTAAAGATATATTGCTGTTGATCTGGATGGCTATGTGGCCCCGGCTGAAAGACAATATCTCTGAGTTTTTGAATTAGTGTGAAGTAGAAAGATCTTTCTGGGGGCCATCCGACTCCAAAGGTGGGTCATTCTGAGACACATAGAGTCTTCCAGATCCGACGTTTTACTGAAAAAAGGAAGATTCTGAGCCTTTAAGCAGACTTTGGTCCAGTGATCAAGGGTCAGGGACAGAGGCATTGAAGTGCTCTGTCCCATATGAAAGATACACAAATAGTGAAAGCAATGACACACGACACAGACAAGACAAGACAATAAAGACAGGCAATGGACGTCCAATACTGAGAACAGGACTGAGTAGCCAGGAAAACCTGATGGGTTGACAATACCGAATCCAAAACAAAATATCACTGAGTTTAGGAGACTATTGTTACTCGGTTTCCCGAGTTCTCTGGGACGTCCCCCAGAGACGTGGCCTGTGGCTCTGTGACACTTCTGTCAGCCACCGTCAGAGAGAGCTCATGCTCATCACCAATAGCCATTTTGCCAATCCCTAACCTAAAACCTGAAACAAGAAAGTGGCGCCTTACTTACCCTGAGATGAGTCCATTGGGGGTCTTTCATCCAACGCTGCTGGAACTCGCTGGGGCCCTCAGATGTAATGGTCAGCCAACCATTGGAGGAAGAGACCACCAAGAGACTGTCTCATGCAACAGCAAAGCGTCCAAAATTCTGGGGCTCAGAGCTCACTTGAATAGAGCAGAGAGCACTGAGAACAGCTTAAGCAGAGCTTATATACTTTTCTTGAAGAGGGCAGGGAGGGAAGTTTATTGATGGGTCAGGGCGAGTGGGTGGTTTGCGTGTAAACGGGTGAGGATGTACATTCTTCAGTTTGGCAGTTGGGGACAGCACATTCTGGGAACAAGATTAGCAAAAAGTTTTCAAGATGTCAAGAGTGTTTTCTTAAGCATACAGAAAAACAGGAAGAGACAAGTACCTATTTTATTTATTTTCAACAAAGCCTAAATGGAAAGTGAGCATGGATTACTAAAAACATTCATGTCCAGGTTGCCTAATGCTCTCAAATGTCAATTCTATTGGTGACTACATATTTCTTTCTTCCTAAGATTATATATTCAACCTCAACGCTGTTGAAAATGCCTAATCCTATGACTCACTTAATAATTTGCCTGATTTCCTAATGTCTCTATTGATACCTCCTTTCCTACATATTTTCCCAAATTCATTATTGTGACTGACACTTAACATGGGCTGACATTAATATTCACTCTCTAACCAAAAACCTATTGGTAAAGAACTTTTTTCCAAATCTTATTCTCACCATTCTTTCTAAACCTACTGACTATATTTCTAATTCTACCGACTATCCCTTTTTGACTGTAGGTTCTCTTCTACATTCAATCATCCAAGGTACAACGTCCTATGCCATTGTGTATGGATTTATCTGAGACATTTGTGCAGAAAGTATGTCATTGCTAATTATCCCAATCAAGGTCTCAATGCCCTTCTGGGCTGCAAATCTTACCTAGATTTCTGTTTCCATACTTATAACTCACGTCTATATTCTTATAAATATCACAGATTCCCAATACCATTATTCATCCTGCAGAATGATTCCTAACCCAAATAAAAACTGTTATTAACCGTAACCACACAGTGATCTCTCAATCTAACTTTAGAGAAGAGCAGGGACAGAGTTGGCCTTAAAATACAGGGATGTAGGGGATCTTCCACTTGCTGAGAACCTCAAAGGTCCATGCAGAAATGATTCCTGAAGAAGATGTAGGCAGCTATGAAGGACCTGAGAGAGCAAAAGTCATCTTCCATTGCCAAAAAACCTGGTCAGGATGAAGGGATGTGGCTGAATCAGCCTCTCTCTTAATGTACAAGAGACGGACCAAACCAGGCCTTTGTGGAGCGCTGTTCCTTGGTGCCTTTGATTTATATATCATTCTAACTTGTGAAAGTGTCACAGGAAGTAGGGGCAGCCTCCATCTCATGGAACCCTTGGAAGCAACTGTTAGGACAAAGTGTTTGCCAAGGAAGTGACCTCATTAAGTTCCTGAAGGAAGTAACCTACCTCACTTCCTTGGTGATGGAACACTTTAAACTTGGAATCCAGGAAGCCAGGCACTGAGAGCCAATCCAAGTCCCAGTCCCAGTGGGCTCACTTGTTTGGTGTTACTAAGGACAGAGTCAGTCTTTCTTGGTACCTACTGATGTGTGGATGGCCACATGCCAGGGAACTTTCCTGAGAAAGTAGGTAGTGGCTCTCCACATGCTCCTGACAACGTCACAGAGTTGGCCAAGGAGACCAGATCTGAGAATGGATAGGCCATTTCAGGGGAACATAGTATGACCCACCAGTCAGATGACACTCCGGAAAGTTACAAACCTACTTGGGGGAAGGAGGTGCCTTTGTGGGTGTGGGTGTGAGTTTGTGGTTTTGTCTCATGTTCTGAGAATAGATAGGAAAGGTGGTTTGTTTGGATTGGAATGGACTTTTTCTAGTAAATTGTTTGACAAGGCGAGTGTTTCTATGTCTGTTTCTCCCACTGTGTCCGTGGTTGTAGACATTAGAAAAGAAAATGCATCAATGGATGTTTCCTGTCTTGTAGAAAGCTTCCTAGCATTCATCCTGCCCAATTAATGCATGGACTGTGACTTGCCTTATGGGTGGGCAACACCTACTATCTTACTACGTTTCTGTTTTCTTCCTGAATTCTGGACACTCTCGAGAATTGGCTCATGGTTTTGTGTCCAAGATATGTACCACCTCCAAGCACTGTGACATGGCCATGTACATGATAACTGAAGGGAATGGGAGGATCTCAGAAAACTCAGATATCAATGTGACCAGTAAAGTCTCAGTGGAGAATCCTTGCTTTGGGCAATTTGCTTACCTATTTCTTCATTGCCCTGAATGTCAGGAAGGTCTTTGCCTCAGGCCACCCCTTTGTGAAGCCTTAAGAAAACAGTTTTCAAATGGAAATGAATGGGCATCACCTGTGGCTCTTTGCTTAATTGCTTTGGAATGGGATGTGTCTGAATCAGCCTTGTGGATCTGTGTGAGGCTGCTGCTTAGATTCTCAGCACCTGATGGATCTAAGGAAAGATTCCATGTGTGCTACAAATACAAAATGGTCAAAATAGCAGTCATTGTGTATGAAGTCTCTCGCCATCTTCTGTAAGGTTCCTGACCTCCATCCTGGCCTGCAAAGGCTAGACCATAGATGCTTGGGTTTTTTCATGACTCCCATTCATATAAAGAATTTATACCTGGAAGTCAGTAGGCCTCAAATTGGAGAAGTGGAGCAGTAATAAGTTCAGGCCTATTTGATCACTCCTAGTTCACAGGAAAGGTGTTTAGGCCACACTGACCTTAGGCAAAATAGGGGCAAGGGAGCATATTTTGGACACTGTCTTGGAATTCACCCCTTTTGGAAACGTCCAGCCAGAGGATTTGATGAGTGTCTACATGGAAGGAGACGAGGGCTATGTGAAAGTGTTTTGGTTTTAATTGTGGTCATTTGTGTGGCAGTTGGAAGACATAACTGTGTCCACCATGGCTTGAACTCTGGTGTGATTCCCCTTAGAGACTGCGTTCTGGACCTGACCTCAGAGAAGAATTGCCATGAATTGTGTTGGGATTTCAGGAGGCCACGCATGAGAGTCCCCATTGGAAACTGAGATATAGGCCCAGGCGGCTCTCCACAGAACACTGGGAATCTCAGCTACGATATCACATGATTTTATTCTGAAAAACTTGGCAACCATAGTTGAGATTCAAAACACACATGGACCTAGCATTGTAGACCTCAATGGGCCTGGCTTCATGTGACCTTTTGGCCACTCAATGGGAAGCCTTGCCTGTGAGAGTCCTCCAGAGCTTTCATTGAAATGAAGTTCCTCACCATTTAATGGTTCCTGAAAGAATTGAAACTCACAGTGCCTCCAACTTCATCCTTGAAATTTGGCTAGATAAATACCATGAAATTTTTGAAATTCTTATGACCAGGTGGCACTGAAGAACATTTGGATGTCCAGTTGCTGATCATGAGTGTACCAGAGAGTGCCTTGATTGACTGCGTTTCATGAAAATGTTGTAAAAGAAAGAATCCTGTATGTTGGCGCCTGCTGAGTAGTGACCCAGAGCTGTGGTGTGCTGTTGTGTCATAAAATATCTCTGGTGGGGCCATGTGGATCTGCCATTGACTTCCAAATGGCTTGTGGCTGACATGGTGCAGCCAGTAATCCCTATATGTCTGATCTCTTCATATAAAGGCATCTTGTTGTATGGAGAGGTTTCAGGGCCTTGTTCAGAATCAGGTTGCAATGGTTGAGGGGGCAAGCTATGTGGGATATAAGCCTCATTGGTGGATTCTCCTGGAGACCCTGACCCACCACACGTGTGAGAAATCCCTCCAGCACTGAGTCCCTGTTGATCTCCTTGTATTTCATGAAGCAAATACTAAACCCCCAGTGCAGCAGCAAGAAACACCATGAAATGTGGAAGATGCGCAAATGGCTTCACATACCACATGGGGAGACACTTAGCCTTCAGTGACAACAGTTTCCCTACAAAGAGAGAATTCAGCACTCCTGCCTCATGTTCATTGGAAAATAAGAAACCATGTCCTCCAGGTCACATAGATGCAGACCCAGCTTTGATGGTCTCACTACAAAGAAGCTAAAGCTCCTGACAACAACATATATTTCAAGTGCCCAAGGTCAGGGAGAGTTTCTCAATAAGTTTTAGGCCGGCAGAGCTCCATGTTTGTGCAGTGTTTACCTGTTTGACCAGGACACGAGAAAAGACCACTGACTCCAATTAAAATCAAATTAAAGCAAGCTTATTATTTTTCCACTGGCTGAGCTGCCTATCCCTCTCAAAATGGCAGAAACAAAACAGCAACCCCACCTTTCCTACATCCCAGGTTTATAGTCCAGTAAGTTACACAAAAGGGGGGTTACAGATAACAAAACTAGGAGAAGCATCACGCTATTGCTAGTTTACATTTTTTTTTTTTGCTGGCCCCATCATCAGAATTTATGAGGACCATTAGAGACTCACGAGAGTCATTGTCTGGCCAGAGAAGGCCAATATTTATGAGGTGTCACTAAATTTTCAGAGAGGGCTGCTATATGGTCAGAGAGCCAGGAATGGGTGAGTTCAAGGCACAGGCAGGAATTCCAAGCAGATTCAGAATTTGCAGTAATTTATAGGAAAGCAAAATTATCTTTTCATGACTTTGTGGCAAGATGGCTCCCAATTTTAATAAATTATCAGGTTGGGTTTATCATTCCCCCTTTTTTAATGTGTCCCTTCCAAATTTTTGATAGGGTTGGGAAAGAGCAATGAGGGAATTTTAATCGCTCAGGTAACAGTCTCCAAATTTTTAGAACTCACCCAAAATTGGATTCCTGGTTTTACCTGACTTAATTAATTACTTATATTGATATTTTATTTATTTTTGGCTCCATAGATGTAAGACGAGAGGCGTCACTCATTTTGTCTTCTTCTGAGCTGAGAGAGAGTGACGTGAGTGGGCACAGTATAAGGGATATGAGTTGCCTTTTAGAAGTCAGTAGAGGGACATGAGTTGCCTTTTAGAAATCAGTTCGTTTTGAAGTCTGGTTGGGGAAGAACAGGTTGTAAATTCATCTGGGGATGGGTTCTTCTGTTTGAGAAACAAGAACCATGAGTACTGAAAAAATGTTGCAGCAGCTGGAACATGTCACTGTATAGAAGTTACCTCAGCAGGCTTTAATATTCCCAGTTATCAGGACTGTCAACTTAATATTTAACATTTAGTGTTACAGTTATCCCTCTCCATAAGATACAGTTTAATAATTTAATATCATCTGATCTTGCAAAATCCTTTTACTAGTATGACCTCTGTGTGTAATAGAGAAACCTTTAATTCTGTTACTCAGGGCTGGATAATCGTACTATCAAACACCAACCCTACCTGTAGGTTAGGAATATCTGTAGGCCTTAAACTAAAAATTTCTGCCTCTGGCAGCTCCTCTTGATAGTCTCTTTTTATAGTTATCAGGCATTCCTTTCTGGGAATCCTTCTTTGTAGCCTCCAGTCTTACTTATTTTGGGAGGCTAACATAAAGTGTATAAAAATTATTATTATTATTATTATTAATATTATTATTTAAAATGCCCAGGAATGGCTGTATTTTGGTTTTAACTGTCTTTCCTAAGTGTTTAAGATGAAACAGTCAAACTGACTTTTGTTTCTATCTATTGTTAATAGTCAGCTGAGCTTTTATGGGAGTCATTCCTGGGGAAACTTGAGAGCAGCTTCTCAGTTCTGCTAGTGCCATTTGCGCTAGGTGGGTCCAGGTCTTGCTTGAACATGTGGCTACCCTTGGAAGCATCAGGGATGTCTCCCTTCTCTGACGACTCTCCTCTTCTTAGCAAATGCACTGATTGGCTTTCTGTTCACCAGGGGTCTCATTAATCTCCCTAATTTGGAAGATATGAGGCCCAGAGTTGCAAAGCTCTTTGAGAAGTCCCTTGTTCCCTGGATTCAGACTGACTCAGAGGGCAAGAGCCAAATATTGGTTTTCTTGTCCCTTTTCATGTAACTTTAATTTTAAATCCTAATCTTAATCATCCATCAAATAAATTTTAACAGCCTTATAATAAGAGTACTGGGCTTTAATGTCTATAACTTTATAATTATTTATCTTTTTTATTAATTGGGATCTGTATTATTCTGTCTGTCTTGTAGGTGATGACTTATTATCTTAAATTAACCCATGTTGTGTTCTTAAAGCAACACTTCTGTAAAACACTAACAAGGAATCTTTAGATCACTTATAAGGAAATTACAAAATAAAATTTTTTAACAAGAGTAAAAATACTTAGTTCGTGTAATAGCTACCCTGAAGTTTTTAGCTGAGTTATACATTATATCCCCTGTTTGAGATCCTAGAAATCTTGACAGAAAAAAAAACAACTTTTGAACATAACTTTAAATGAAATAATATCTGACCTACTGCTTTCGTAGTCATTCTCACATATAGTAAGATGGGACACAGAGCCTTATCTCAGGTAAGGCAGGGCTCTTTATAAAACTTAAGTGTTTTACTTCTAAAGATGATCTTTGTTTTTTTAAATATCATTTTACAAAGATTACATAAATTACTTGAGGTCACATGAACATTAGTTAACACCATATGATATCACATTTAAAACATGAATTTAAGAAAGGCTGAAAGTTTTTAACCTTTATATAGATTAGACTCTCATTAACATAAAAATACATTTAAATTGTTCCCCAATGTAAAAAGTAACATACAACTTTACATATCTTATTGATAAGAGGTAAATGAATGCCCAATATATTTTTTTACCATACAACATCAGAACACCAGCTTGAAATAATGCTCTTTTAAAGTTTCTACCTTACAGATTCGTATACCTGAAAGATATGAGCACATTAATAGCATCACAATTACATTGAAGTTTCTACATTAACCAAGTTTAGCTTATAAATAAATGGCAGTACAGTGCTCTAAAATAACAGTTCTTATTTAATCAGTTGTTTAATTTTTAAGGTTGCTTGCTCTAGAAAAAATAAAACTTAATAAACACAATGTTATGGGTAAACGTATGTTTTAAGAAATTTTTGTCTCTTTAACACATGACTGATTATTACAATCTTATACAGACTTTAGTACAAACTTATACAGACCTTAGTAAATCAATCAGATATCAAACAAAAGTACTCATGAATGAGTAATCCCATATCAAATTTACTTTACTTATTTATCAATATATTAGACAAATGTATTGAACAGTGTAAACCATTTTTTTGTTGAAGGAAAAGTCCTAGAACCAAGGCATATTAGAACATTTGTAGACATTAATATTTTATTAGATTTTTGAACACCTAGAAAAACTTGTAAGCTTAAATTTAAAGACATTTATTTTTATCTCTTTATCCAATTTAAATTCAACTATTTAAATCACTTGAATTAAAGATCTTTGGATCCACTTTTTAAATTTTTTTTTATGAGCGTTTTTGTTTTAATGAGTGCTCTTTATAAATGTTAATTTGTGTATCATATATATGATATACGGACATATGAATATATAGACATACAACACATAACAAAATTGTGCACACATAATAATAGTAAAGGCCTTGTAGCTTTTCCAGGTGAAATATCCATTGCAATGTTTCAAAAACTACACAGTTAGTCAAAGATAGAACTGCTCAGAAAAACATCATCCTAGGTCTTTAGGATCAAAATCATGAGCTCAAAAAAAAAATAAAGAATCTAAGGAAAAAAATAAGAGTCCTAGAAAAATTGACTGGCCATTAATTAGTAAATACCATACAATTTAATTTTTTTTAGGCCTCAGATCACTCTCCTACTGAGCTTGCAGGCTTCTTTCATTTGCATTTCAACATAAGTCCTGGCTGAGGTCTGGAAGGAGCAGGGAAAAGCTTCTATTCTGAGCAGACACCTCAGGCCTAAGGCATTTCAACCATAATTTTCAGGTTCAGATGTTGAAAATTATAATACAATTTTAAGACAAAATTCACAAAATTTTATGATACAAGTTTAAGACACAGTTTACAAAATTTTACATCTTTATATCTTGTTTTGTCAACAGATACCATACTATGATTACTATCCTTGTCCAAATTAATGCACTAGTACACACAGTGACATTTTCCCAGGCTACCCAATTAAAAATTGGTGAAAAAAAGCCTGAATGATTGGGAAGTTACTTGCCAACTTGGAAGTAGAGTTCCCTAGTTTTCCATCCTAAGTATTCAAGTTCTCTGGCATGAATTATCTGAAATCATAAACTAAACAATTTCCTAAACCCGACTTTTAACTGCAAGATTGTGCAATGCTTCAAAAACCCATTCAGATGCCAGATTGTTACAATAAAACATCATCATTTAGACACACATTCAGCTAAGATCGTTCCCAATAAATGATTTATAATATCAACACATTATTGCACATGTCTTAAAGGGCCAGAAACAAAGACACAAGAGAGACTGAAAGGAGCTCCAGACTATGGCTTACAGACAGAAGCCTTTAAACCAGAGCAGATAAGAGAAAAATCTCCTACACCAGTGGCACCATAGATTTCCCCACAAGGGAACCAGGTGTTTTCACAGAGGGACAACCTGAAATGTAAAATCAAGGGTCTCCATGGTGACTTTACTGTATTTAGTGTTCCCTTTTTCTTTTTCTCTTTTATAAGAAAACAGAGATGGCAAAATCCTTACAGTGCAGGGAAGGAAGTAGGTAATTCTCTGAAGCAACAGGGCTTGGGCAGCTGCTGGAAGTCCCTCAGTCCCTCCTTTCACTTACAGGATTAGCTCCTCTTGTTCGGTTCCACCCCAAGCACGCTCCGTCTACTAAAATTTCAGTAGTCAGCTCTCAAAGAGTTCCCGGGTGGGGGGTGGTACCAAAAATTGTAACTTAAAGTTTGGTTCCTGAATTGAAGCCAATTAATACCAATTTAATAATGAGGACAGGGTTTGAGAAAAAGAAAAAGGGAGATTTACAGCTTTGCTAACAAAGAAGAAAAACCGGGGTCTCTGCCCAATGGTTGTGATTCTCTTGATCTGAAGGGACAAGGGGTTTTAAGGAGTTTCACGTGTTAACCTGGGAGATACTCAGTTCTTAGGTCCCCAGCAGGCATTGCCCTCTGCAGTGGGTGTGCTCCAGGCAGCCATCTAGGGGCTTCTCTCATCCTGCTTAACAAAGGGTATTAAAGTTCATCACAGTTCTTTAAAACACAGTCCAAATGGGTGTCAGTTTACTTGCTTTATTATCCATTTTCACTTAAGTTTTTACCACAGAAATCACACAACAAAACACACTAAAACAAACCAAAAAAAAAAAAAACATATGAAACACAGAACAAAACACACAAAAAAACAGAAAACCAGGGCAGAAACAGAAAAACAGAGGAGCTATGCAACGTCTTGCTAAAGCTCTGGGATAGGAGCTCCTGCGTGCCCATTGGCACCTCTCTATGCTTTCAGAGGAATTCCCTACAGAACATAACAGAGGACAGAATGATTCTCGTTACTGTACCAGACAGGAGTATATGTGTGTCTCCCCAGGACACCACTCTGTCATCAGAAGAGATCTCCCTTAACCGGATATCAGATGTTATATAGGCGCCACTTACCTATGGAGGCCTCCTCCACCATGTGCTTGCTAATAGTTTTAGTGCGGTGGTTCACTGCAGTGCTCCCTGGACCAAAATCTCACACCAAGGCCTTGGAAATTGCCTCTCCATGCCAGAGCCCTGGAGGGAAGGCCAGCTTTAGAATTTCCAGTAGTCTGGTATTGTGATCTATTGGGGCAGGGTCATCTCGCTGGGAAACTACAAAATATTAGACCAGGATGCAAGAAAAGAAAACTGACTCCAATTAAAATCAAATTAAGGCAAGCTTACTATTTCAAAGTGGATCCAAAGATCTTTAATTCACGTGATTTAAATGGTTCAATTTAAATTGGATAAACAGATAAATATAAATGTCTTTAAATTTAAACGTACAAATTTTTCTAGGTGTTTAAAAATCTTATAAAATATTAATGTCTACAAAAGGTCTAATATGCCTTTATTCTAGGACTTTTTCTTCAACAACAACAAAAAAATGATTTAAACAGTCTCCTACTCTAAGCCATTTTTTACCTTCAATGGTCCCTTCAGGGGAAACCATGGACACAATTCTCCTATGTATGAAAAGAATAATTTTAAGTCCTTTTTCTTAACATGTGCCCCCTATGTCTTGAGGGCCTCCTTGAGGCCTGACAAAAACAAATCATGTGACGAAACTGCTTGTCCCATGGTGGGTCACTCACCATGTGTCATCCCCACTCTCCTCCTGGATCTGTCTTTCGGTGATGTCTGCTGAGGCGATCGCAAGCTCCGCTTTTTAAAGTCTTCCCTGAGGACAGGTTTCCCCCTCAATCAAAGGCTCGAGCCCCAGTAGGTGGGTGTCAGATATCCCGGCCGGCAGGACACATCAACGGGGGTGGTGAACCTAGATGGGGAGTAATGAAGGGACAAGAGACATGAGAGATGACAGCAAGACAGGAGTTTTGATCAAGCTGCAAAATTTTATTGTTCACACAGGGGTATTTATATACTGGGTATGGGAAAGCTCTCTTATTGGCAGTTCCTGAATGAGGTCACTGCCGGGGCAACCACTTTGTCCTAACAGCTGCTTCCAAGAGTCCCATGAGATGGAGGCTGCCCCTACTACCTGGGACAGTTTCACAAGTTAGAATGGTATATCAACAATTGGCACCCTGGAACAGCTCTCCACACAGGCCTCCTTTGGTCCATCTTCTCTACATTAAGAAGAGAGAGGCTGATTCAGACACAACCCTTCATCCTGACCAGGTTGTTTGCAATGGAAGAAGACTTTTGCTCTCTCAGGTCATTCATAGATGCCTACATCTTCTCCAGGGATCATTTCTGCATGGACCTTTGAGGTTCTCAACAGGGGGAAGATACCCTACATTCCTGTATTTTAAGAACACTCTGTCCCTGTTCTTCTGTAAAGTTAGATTGAGCGAACAGTGTATAGTTAGGGTTAATAAAATGTTCGATTTTGGTTAGGAATCATTCTGAAAGATGAATGTCGAAGAGAACATCCATTCAAAGTAGGATAGTCGGTAGGATTTTCAAGAAAGATGGTAGCTTCAGAAAGAAGAGTGAGTATAGGATTTGTACCAAAAGTTCTTTAGCAATAGGGTTTCGGCTAGAGTGAATGTAAATGTCAGCACATGTGAAGAGTCAGTCACAATATTGAACTGGGCTAAATATGTAGGAAAGCAGATATCAGTAGAGACATTAGGAAATCAGGCAAAGTATAAATTGAGTGATAGGATTAGACATTTTCAACAGGGTTGAGGTTGAATATATAATCTTAGGAAGAAACAAATATGTAGTCACTAATAGGATTGACATTTGAGAGCATTAGGCAACCTGGACATGGATGTTTTTAGTAATGCATGCTCATTTCCGTTTAGGCTTTGGTACAATCAGAAGAGTGACCTTTGCATTTTGTGTCCTGAATATTACTGTGACAAAATGTATATGTAGATCAAATGACATGAGTATTTCTTCCACCATTTCTGAGAGCAGTATTTTGAAGACGTATAAATTAGTATTGGGGGTACAAAGAGGTGTACCCTGTGTCTATGAATATAGAGATAATGTATGAATAGACCATTCTGTGAATAAATAATATAACTGGTTCCACTTTAAATAATAGATGGAATTGATATCTGAAAATATATAAGGAATCTTATATTGATATACAATCATTCATTGTAATCAGTTATACATCTATTGGTTATACTAGGATTATTGTTTATCATGAATGGTGTGTGAGTTTTGCTTCAAAAGTGATTATGGAAATTGAAAATAATATGTACGGAAAGAGGTCTTATGAAAATACCAGGCAAGAAACATGGAGGAATTCATGGGTTCTAAAGCAGGACGTGATTAAAAGTGAAACAAATGCCTATAAATTTTCTAACTTGTGAATAAAATATACATCCTATGATGTGAATAAACTGCAGAAATAGTAATGTACCCGTGTTGAATAAAAATGAACATCAAAATACACATCATGTCCCATAGGAATCTACTTGCATTGATGTTAAACTGGGTCAGTTATTATAGAAATATTAGGATTTGTATGCACCATTCACTGAAGTTAGTTTTCAGTACAAAGAAACAAATATGCATTTCAGGTGGATGAATATTTCTGAGAATAACCATGTGAAAGTTGATTATAAATCCATATACATGAATATGAATGAATTTAGGGATTGTATAATAAGACACATTTATTTCATATTTTGAAAAATCTGTAGAGTTTATATTTATACACACACACACACACACACACACAGACATTAAAAAGTAGCAATATATACACCAATCGAAATTCATCATGAAATATATATAATCCACAGATCCAAAAGTATTCATTTTTGTGAAAATGGATTTATGTATAATGTTGTTCAACTAGGAAGCTAACCCATAGGTGGAATATTCAATTCCAACAGCATTTAGTAGGAGTGGTCTCTTATCACAATTTGTATCTGCCAAGTCAGCCACCTCACCAGAATGTACGTGTGGCACCAGGTAGGATTCTATATGTGCATATTAAAATACATGTGCTGAATAGGCTACAGAGAAAGGGAGACAGGTATTCACATATTTGTTAAGTTTTAAAACACATGGAAATCTATTTCAAGAAATAATTGAGTAGATTTCTAACTCCTACGCTATATCATGAAACAGGCAACTCCAACTATACAACATGCCTCCTCTGAACTGCTTGTATTTCTATTTTGTTTGGTTTATTTTTCTCCATCATATTATGATTAGTAGTTGGATCCCTGGGCTTGTTCTGCTGGTCGGTCGCAGGTCTGGCTACCTTGCAGGCACGTTCGGCCTCTCGGCTCTGCCCTTACTTTAATTGGGGTGACGTGTCTACCACGTCAGCGGGTCACTGGGCCTGTTCCGGAAGTGGGCATTGGTTCTTCTCTGCCCCTACTCCAATTGGGGTGACGTGACTACCACGCCAGCGGGCCACTGGGCCTGATCCGGGCGTCGGCGATGACTCTGCTCTGCCACTACTCCAATTGGGGTGACGTGTCTACCATGCCGGCAGGCCGCCTGGCCTGTTCTGCCAGTCAGTCGCAGGTCTGCCTACCTTGCGGGCACGAGCAGTAGCTCTGCTCTGCCCCTACTCCAATTGGGGTGATGTGTCTACCATGCCGGAAGGCTGCTGGGCCTGTTCCGCAGGTCCGTTGCAGGTCTGACTACTTCGCGGGCTCGGGCTGTGGCTCTGCTCTGCCCCTACTCCAATTGGGGTGACGTGACAACCACGCCTGCGGGTCACTGGGCCTGTTCCGGGCACAGGCAGCGGTAATGCTCTGCCCCTACGAGAATTGTGGTGACGTGACTACCACGCTGGTGGGTCGCTGGGCCTCTTCCAGGCGCAGGCGGCGGCTCTGCTCTGCCCCTCTGGCTTGATGACAAAGTGAGAGAGACTTGGGTGTTTGTGAGTCACTTTCTTTACCAACAGACCAACTGTTTCTGTCGTCACTGGTATTGATGAAGTTATCTCCTCCACCGCTTTGTGATGACATCAGATCTCTGCCATGTTGGTATCCCATGCGAATGGCAGCATTTAGTTCCGTTTGCCGGGTGACCAAAGCAATGGGTGAGTCCTGACTGGCCCTCACAAGCCCCATCTCAATCCTGTTGCCACTGCCTATGAAGGATCGGTTGGTATCTACCTCCACAGTATTCAGCAGGACCCGGACCAAGAAGCAGTTACTGCGGGTTCTTTAGCCCTGGGCCAGAGCAGTTCCAGGAGCCGGAATTTGGCCGCTCCGTGCTCGGTGTATGTTTTGATAGGAGCAGGCTCTAAGAAGAAATTTCTGTGGGTTCTTTAGCACTGGGCCTGAGTAATTTGTCTGCGAGATGCAGGTGAATGGCAGCCTGAAATTACCTGTTCTATAGCTGAATGAGATGCGATCAGTCGAAAACAGCGATGGTGATGTCAGCTCTCCAAGATGGTGGCCGCTGGCTTCCTCTGTGGTATGACCGGTGTGGAGAACCGAATTGGACTGCTTCCTTCCCCCATCTCAAACCCAGAATTCAGCACTGACCACAGTGATTGCACAGCTGGCAGGAGCCCACAGAATTTGCAGTGCTGTATCTTTGCGTTGCAATCTGGTCGTTTCCCGGTGCGCACAGCAGATTCTAGCCACAGGGTGATTTGCTGAATAAGCAGCGTGACCCTCCCTGTGGACAAATCACTCAAGTTTGAGCCCCTGTAGCTGATTCACCAGCGATGGAAATCCTTCCTCTAGGTTTTGGAGCACCCCAATTTTGCTGAAAATTCCTAACAAGATAGCTTTTAGCCATTCTAACTCGTCATTCTCCCACACAGTGATGCGGTACACGGGGATGATGAACTCCCATTGCCGCCATCATATGATCCCCTGAAGTTAGTTGTGAGTACTAGGAAAAAACAAATATGTATTTCAGGTGGATGAATATTTCTGAGAATAATCTTGTGAAAAGATGATTATAAATCCACATACGTGAATATGAATGAATTTAGGGAGTGTATAATAAGACACATATACTTCATATTTTGAAAAATCTGGAGAGTGAATACATATATATATATATATATATATATATATATATATATATATAAATACACACACACACAGACATTAAAAAGTAGCATTATGTATGCCAATCGAAATTCACCATGAAATATATATCATCCACAGATGCAAAAATATTCATTTTACTGAACATGGATTTATGTTGTTCAAATAGGAAGCTCACCCATAGTTTGAATTTTCAGTTCGAAAAGCATTTAGGAGGAGTGATGTCTTCTAACAGTTTGCATCTGCCAAGTCTGCCAACTCACAAATATGTACGTGTGATACCAGGAAGGATTCTATATGTGCATATAAAAATACATGTGCTGAATAGGCTACAGAGAAAGGAAGACAGGAATTCACATATTTGCTAAATTTAAAAACCCATAGAGAACTATTTCAATAAAAAATTGACTAGATTAATAACACCAAGCCTTCATCACGCAAAAGGCAAGTCCAACTATACACCATGCCGCCTCTGAACTGCATGTATTTCTATTCTGTTTGGGTTATTTTTCTCCATCATATTAGGATTAGTAGTCAGAGTCTAGTAGGGTATTGTTTAGTGTCAGGGATTCAGTATTATGAATAGAAAATAGGAAAATGAATTCAATGTGTATGCATATATGTGCTACACAAAAAACTTCCCACTCTCATCCAGAACAATGCCTTCACATTACCTTGTCCCAAAGTAAGACATAATTAGAGGAGAAGAATTAGAAAATCTGTGAATACATATCTGGAATGGAAAATGCTCAGGAGTTCAAAACCTTGGGGGTGGTAGAGGAGTTTCCAAAAGTAAGGGACAGGGTAAACCCTCCACAAACATGGAGTTCTGCTGGCCTAAAGACTTCTTGAGTAACTGCCTCTGAGGTTGGGCACTTGAAATATATGTTGTTCTCATGAGATTTAGTTTCCTTTGTAGTGAGACCATCAAAGCTGGATCTGCATCTATGTGACCTGGAAGACATGTTTTCTTATTTTCCAATGAACATGGCACAGCAGAGATTAATTCTCTTTTTGTAGGTAAACTAAGGCCATTGGGGCTAAATGTCTCCCCGTGTGGACTGTGAAGCCCTTTGGTCATCCTCCACTTTTCATGGTCTTTCTTGCTGATACACTGGGAGTTTGGTATTTGTTTCACGAAATAGAAGGAGTTGAAATCGTCCCCGTGTTGGAGGGAATTCTGTTACGTGTGGTGGATCAGTGTCTACAGGAGATTGCACCAGTCAGGCTTCTATCCCACATGGCTTGCCCCCTTGTCCACAGCAACCTGATTCTCAACATTGCCCAGAATTGTCTCCATATAACAAGATGCCTTTTCATATAAAGGTCTGCTGGCTGCACCATGTCAGTCACAAGCCATTTGAAAGCCAATGGCAGATCCAGATGGCCACAACACAGATGTATTATCACACACCCGCACACCACTGCTCTTGGCCCACTACTCAGAAGGCTCCAACTTACTGGCATCTCTGTTCTACACCATTTTCTTGAAACTCAGTCAATCAAGGCACTGTCTGGTACACTCATGATCAGCAATAGAACATCGAAAGGTTTTCTAGTGCCCCCTGGTCATGGGAATGTCTAAAATTTCATGATATTTATCTAGCCATTTTGAAGGATGAAGTTGGAGCCACTGTGGGTTTCCCATTCATCCAGGAACCATAAAATTTTGAGAAAGCTCATTTGAAAGAAAGCTCTGGAGAACTCTCACAGGCAAGGATTCCCAAATAGGGGCCAAAAGGTCACATGAAGCCAGGCCCATTGAGGTCTACAATGTGAGATCCATGTGTGTTTTCTCTCTTAACTATGGCTGCCACCTATTTAGGAATAAAATCATGTGATATCCTGGATGAGATTCCAAGTGTGATTTTGAAAGCCATCATGGGCCTAGAACTCAGTTTACAAGGGTGACTCTCATGCGTGGCCTCCTAAAATCCCAACACAATTCATGGAAATACTAGTCTGAAGTCAGTTTCAGAACTCAGACTTATGGGGAATCACACCAGAGTCCAAGCCCAGGTGGAACAAGTCATCTCTTCCAACCACCACACAAATGACCACAATTAAAACCAAAACATCCCACATGGCACTAAACTTCTTCCATATAGACATTCATCATAACCTTTGGCTGGAGTATTCCATGAGGGGCACAGCCCAAGACGGTGTCCAAAATGAGCTCCCATGCACCTCATTTGCCAAACTTCAGGGTGGCCTGGACATACTTCCTGTGAACCAGGAGTGGTCAAATAGGCCTGCCCTTAATATTGTTCTGCTTCTCAAATTTGAGGCCTTCTGACCGTGGGGTTTAGATTCTTTATGTGAATTGGAGTCATGAGAAAACCCAAGCAACTCTGCAGGGCTTTGCATAACTCATTTGACCCATAGGATCCCTATTCTCACTTGATGGAAGTCAGGAACCTAACAGAGGAAAGCAAGAGACTTCATCCACAATGACCGATATTTTTACCATTTTGGTTTTGGATACACACGTGGGAACTTTCTTTAGATCCATCAGGTGCTGAGAATCTAAGCCATAGCCTGACAGAGGGTCAAGAGGCTTATTCAGACAAATCCCTTTCCAAAGCAATTAAGCAAAGAACCATAGGTGATGCCCATTCATTTCCATTTGAAAATGGTTTTCTTCAGGTTTCACAAAGGGGTGGCCTGAGGCAAAGACATTCCTTACATTCAGGGCAATAGAACAATATGTAAGCAAAAGGTCCAAAGCAGGGTTTCTCCACTGAGACTTTCCTGGTCACACTGATATCTGCGTTTTCTGTGATGCTCACCATTCCATTCTGCTATCCATTACATAGCCATGTCACAGAGCTTGGAGGTGGTACATATATTGGACACAAAACCATAAGCCTATTCTGAATAGTGGCCAGAATGCGGGAAGAAAACAGAAACTTAGGAAGATAGTAGGGGTTGCTCATCTATAGGGCAAGCTGCAATCCATTCACAAATTGGGTAGGATGAATGCTGGGAAGCTTTCTACTAGATAGGACATATCCATTGTTGCATTCTCTTTCACATGTCTACAACCACGGACAGTGTGGGATACATTTACATAGAAACACTCGCCTTGTCAAATGACTTTCTAGAAACAGACCACTCCAAACCAAACAAACCGCCTTTCCTACCTATTCTCAAAACATGAGAAAAAAACACAAACCCACACCCACACACACAAAGGCACCTCCTTCCCCAAGTAGGTCTCTGACTATCCAGAGTGTCTTCTGACTGGTGGGCCACTCTATGTTTCAATGAAATGGCCTGTCCTGTCTCAGATCTGGTCTCCTTGGCCATCTCTGTGAAGTTGTCAGGATCCAGCAGTGAACCACTTCCTGCTTTCTCAGGATAGGCCCCCTCTTCCTAGCTCTCTTGGCATTTGACCTTCCTCACATCTGTAGGTACCAAGAAAGATTGACTCTGTCCTTGGTAAATCAAAACAAGTGAGCCCACTGGGACTGGGACTTGGACTGGCTCTGGGTGCCTGGTTTCCTGGATTCCAAGTTCAGAGAGTTTCCTCACCAAGGAAGTGGGGTAGGTCACTTCTTTATGGAACTGAATGAGGTCACTGCCTTGACAACCACTTTGTCTTAACAGTTGCTTCCAAGGGTCCCATGAGATGGAGGCTGCCCCTACTTTCTCTGACACTTTCACAAGTTAGAATGGTATATCAAACATAGGCTCCTGCGAACAGCTCTCCACACAGGCCTGGTTTTGACCATCCTCTCTACATTAAGAAGAGAGAGGCTGATTCAGACACATCCTTTCATCCTGACATCTTTGTTTGCCATGGAAGATAACTTTTGCTCTCTCAGGTCCTTCATAGCTGCCAACGTCTTCTCCAGGGATCATTTCTGCTTGGACATTTGAGATTTTCAGCAGGTGGTAGATACCCTACATTGCTGTATTGTAAGATAAACTCTGTCCCTGCTCATCTGTAAAATTAGATTGAGTGAACAGCATATTGTTAGGGTTAATAACATGTTCCATTTGTGTTAGGAATCATTCTGTGGGATGAATAATGGTATTTGGAACCTGATATATTTATAAGAGTATGTAGTTGAAATATAAATATTAAAACAGAAGTCTAGGTAAGATTTGAATCCCAGAAGGGCATTGGGCCCTTGATTTAAATACTTAGCTTTGAATTAAGTCCTGCACAGTTGTTTCAGATCAATTGGTATACAATGGCATAGGACCATGTACCTTGAATGATTGAATGTTGAAGAGAACATCCATTCAAAAAGGGATAGTAGGTAGGATTAGGAAGATAGTCATTAGGTTTAGAATCATAAGTGAGTATAGGATTTGGACTAAAATTTCTTTAGCAATAGGGTTTCAGGTAGAGAGTGAATGTAAATGTCAGCACATGTGAAGAGTCAGTCACAGTGATGAACTGGGGAAAATATGTAGGAAAGCAGATATCAATAGAGACATTAGGAAATCAGGCAAAGTATAAAGTGAGTGATAGGATTAGATATTTTCAACAGGGTTGAGGTTGCATATTTAATCTTCAGAAGAAACAAATATTTAGTCACCAATAGGATTGACATTTGAGAGCATTAGGCAACCTGGACATGGATGTTTTTAGAAATACATGCTCACTTTCCATTTAGACTTTGGTACAATTATGTGTACACGGTGTCAATGAATATAGAGATAATGAATGAATAGA
Organism: Callospermophilus lateralis; assembly: GCF_048772815.1. Classification (NCBI taxonomy): domain Eukaryota; kingdom Metazoa; phylum Chordata; class Mammalia; order Rodentia; family Sciuridae; genus Callospermophilus; species Callospermophilus lateralis. The sequence goes on from NW_027512569.1 coordinate 2,902,961, forward strand.
TCATAATGTGAATATATAATATAACTGGTTCCAACTTTCAATAATGGACTGAATTGATATCTGAGAATATACAGGAAATCTTATATTGATATAAAATCATTCATTCCATCTAGTTATACTTCTAATGGTAATATTAGGGTAATGATTTTTCATGAAGAGTGTGTGAGTTTTTCTTAAAAAGTGATTATGTAAATCGAAAATAATGTGTTTGGAAAGAAATCTCATTAAAAGCCCAGTCACGAAACCTGGAGGTCTACATGTGTTTTGAAGCAGGAATTGATTGAAAATGAAACAAATTCCTATAAATTTGTGAACTTGTGGATGAAATATATATCCTATGATGTGCAAAAACTGAATAAAATAGTAATGTACCAGTGTTGAATAAAAATAAACGTCAGAATACACATCATGTCCCATAGAAATCTACTTGCATTTAAGCTAAACTGGGTCAGTTACTGTAGAATTATCAGGATTTCTATGCACCATTCACTGAAGTTAATTATCAGTACTAGGAAACAAATATATATTTCAGGTGGATGAATCTTTCTGAGAATAATCTTGTGAAAAGTTGATTATTAATCCACATACATGAACATGAATGAATTTAGGGAGTGTATAATAAGACAAATATATTTAATATTTTGAATAATCTGTAGAGTATATATATATATATATATATATATATATATATATATATATACACACACACACACACACACACAAAACACACACAGATATTAAAAAGTAGTAATATATATGCCAATTGAAATTCACTATGAAATATATATTATCCACAGATCCAAAAATATTCATTTAACTGAACATGGATTTATGTATAATGTTTTGCAACTAGGAAGGTCACCCATATTTTGAATTTTCAGTTCCAAAATCGTTTAGGAGGAGGGATCTCTTCTCACAATTTTTATCTGCCAATTCAGCCAAACTCACAAGAATGTACGTGTGATACCATGTAGGATTCTATATGTGCATATAAAAATACATGTTCTGAATAGGCTACAGAGAAATGGAGACAGGAATTCACATATTTGTTAACTTTAAAAACACATTGAGAGGGTGAGGGGCAGAGGTACCGCCCATGCCTCCAAGGCAGATGGACCTCTGAACCACTGATAGAACAGGCCCAGCACCCGCAGAGTGGCAGAGCCACCGCCCACACCTGTAAGGTCGGCAGACCTGCTACTGACCTTCAGAACAAGCCCAGTGGCCTGCCGGGTTGGTAGGCACATTTCCCCTATTGTAGGAGGGGCAGACCCGTCACCTGCGCCTGCAAGGGAGACTTTGCAAGGATACAAGAGCAATATAAATATATGGGGGAATTTTCAATAACACAACAGTTTCACCAAGCAGAAAGAAATGCGAACAGTATGAAAATACAAGGAAAGACAGGACCACAAGCAATGCAGCTCAACCCAAGGTTAGAAGAGGTTCTATCTGCAGCATATGGAATGTCTTGCGTGGTCAACAGGTCACATGAAGCCAGGCCCATTGGGGTATACAGTATGAGGTCCATGTGTGTTTTGACTGTCAACTATGGCTGCCAAGTCTTTCAGAATCAAATCATGTGATATCCTGGCTGGATTCCCAGCACTCTGGGGAAAGCCACCCTGCGCCTAGATCTCAGTTTCCAAGGGCGACTCTCAGGCATGGCCTCCTAAAATCCTAACAAAATTCATGGCAATACTTCTCTGAGATCAGAATCAGAAATCAGTTTCAAAGGGGAATCACACCAGAGTTCAAGCCCAGGTGGACCCAGTCATCTCTTCCAACCACCACCCAAATGAACACAATTAAATCCAAAACACTCCCACATGTCTCTCATCTTCTTCCATATACACACTCATCATTACCTCTGGCTGGAGGTGTCCATGAGGGGCCCAGCCCAAGACAGTGTCCAAAATAACCTCCCTTGCTCCTCATTGGCCTAAAGTCAGGGTGGCCTGGACACCCTTCCTGTGAACCAGGATTGATCAAATAGGCCTGCATTAAATTCTGCTCCACTTCTCCAATTTGAGGCCTTCTGACTCTGGGGTTTAGAGTCTTTATGTGAATTGGCATCATGACAATATCCAAGCACCTATGGGCCAGGCTCTGCAGGGATTAGAAGAACTCATTTGACACAAAGGATCCCTATTCTCACTTGATGGAAATCAGGAACCTTACAGAGGAAGGTGAGAGACTTCATCAACAATAACTGCTCTTTTGGCCATTATAGTTTAGGATGCACACATGGGATCTTTCTTTAGATCAATCAGGTGGTGGGAATATAAGCCACAGCCTCACACAGGGCCAAGAGGCTGATTCAGACCCATCCCTTACCAAAGCAATTAAGCAAAGAGCCACAGGTGATGCCCATTCATTTCCATTTGAAAACTGTTTTATTCAGGCTTCACAAAGTTTGGCCTGAGGCAAAGAGCTACCTGACTTTCAGGGCAACAGCAGGCCCAAAGCTGGGTTTCTCAATTGAGACTTTACTGGTCACACTGATATCTGAGTTTTCTGAGATACTCCCAATTAAATTCAGCTATCCAGTACATGGCCATGTCACAGAGCTTGAAGGTGGTACATATCTTGGACACAAAACCATGAGCCTATTCTGGAGAGTGGCCAGAATTCATGAAGAAAACAGGAACATAAGAAGATTGCAGGTTTGGCCCAAGCATAAGGCAAGCCACAGTCCATTATCAACTGGGCATGATGAATGCTAGGAAGCTTTCTACTAGACAGGAGACATCCATTGATGCATTCTCTTTTCTAATGTCTACAACCACGGACACAGTGAGATACACAGACATAGAAACACTCGTCTTGTCAAATGACTTACTAGACACAGTCCACTCCAAACCAAACAAACTGCCTTACCTACCTATTCTCAGAACATGAGGCAAAACCTCAAACTCACACCCACACCCACAAAGGCACCTCCTTACCCGAAGTAGATCTGTAACTATCCGGAGAGGTCTCTGACTGGTGGGCCATACTATGTTCCCACAAAATTGCCTGTCCTGTCTCAGATCTGGTCTCCTTGGACAATTTGATGAAGTTGTCATGAGCCAGCAGTGAGACACTACCTGATTTCTCAAGAAAGGCCCCTCTTGAGAGCTCTCCTGGCATGTAGTCATCCTGACATCAGTAGGTACCAAGAAAGACTGACTCTGTCTTTGGTAAATCCAAACAAGTGAGCCCACTTGGACTGGGACTGCGTCTGGCTCTGGGTGCCTGGTTTCTTGCATTCCAAGTTCAGAGAGTTCCATCACAAAGGAAATGAGGTAGGACACTTCCTTCAGGAACTGAATGAGGTCACTGCCTTGGCAACAACTTGGTTCTAACTGTTGCTTCCAAGGGTCCCATGAACTGGAGGCTCCCCCTACTACCTGTGACACTTTCACAAGTTAGAATGGTATATCAACCATAAGCACCCAGGAACAGCTCTCCACACAGGCCTGGTTTTGTCCATCTTCTCTACATTAAGAAGAGAGAGGCTGATTCAGATGCATCCCTTCTTCCTGACCAGGTTGTTTACCATGGAAGTTGACTTTTGCTCTCTCAGGTCCTTCATAGCGGCCTACATCTTTTCCAAGGATCATATCTGCATGGACATTTGTGGTTCTCAGCAGGTGATAGATCCCCCACATTCCTGTATTGTAATACCAACTCTGTGCCTGCTCCTCTGTAAAGTTAGATTAAGAAAACAGTTTATTGTTAGGGTAAATAAGAGGTTTGATTTTGGTCAAGAAACAATCTGTGGGATGAATAATGATATGGGAACTTGTGATATTTATAAAAATATAGAAGGGAAATATATGTATGAAAACAGAAATCTAGGTAAGATTTGAAGCCCAGAAGGGCATTGGGCCCTTGATTGGGATACTTAGCTTTGATTTACGTTCTGTACAGATATCCCAGATAAATCGATATACAATGACATAGGACATTGTACCTTGGATGATTGAATGTAGAAGAGAACATCCAGTAAAAAAGGGATAGTCAGTAGGATTAGGAAGAGTTTCAGTAGGATTAGGAAGAAGAATGAGTATAGAATTTGGAACAAAAGTTCTTTAGTCATAGGATTTCGCTAAGAGATTGAATGTAAGTATCAGCACATGTGAAGAGTCTGTCACAATGATGAACTGGGAAAAATATGTAGGAAAGCAGATATCAATAGAGACATTACGAAATCAGGCAAAGTATAAAGTGAGTGATAGGATTAGACATTTTCAACAGGGTTGAGTTTGAATATATAATCTTAAAAAGAAACAAATATGTGGTCACAAATAGGATTGAAATTTGAGAGCATTAGACAACCTGGACATGGATGTTTTTATTAAACCATGTTCACTTTCCATTTAGGGTTTTGTACAATCAAAAGTGTGTAGTTTGCATTTTGTGTCCAGAATATTACTGTAATAAAATGTATATGTAGATCAGGTGACATAAGTATATCTTCCAGCATTTCTGAGAGCAATATATTGAAGATGTATAAATTATTATTGGTGGTACAAAGAGGTGTACCCTCTGTCTATAAATATTGAGATAATGCATGAATAGTCAATACTGTGAATAAATAATATAACTAGTTCCACTTTTAATAATGGATTGAATTGATATCTGAAAATATCTTAAAAGTCTTATAATGATATACAATCATTCATTCCAACCAGTTATACTTCTAATGTAATGTTAGGGTTATGGTTTATCATGAAGGGTGTGTGAGTTTTGCTTCAAAAGTGATTATGGAATTCGAAAATAATGTGTTTAGAAAGAAGTCTCATAAAAAAACAGTCAAGAAACATGGAAGAATACATTTGTTCTGAATCAGGAAGTGATGGAAAGTGAAACAAATGCCTATAAATTTGCGAACTTGTGGATGAAATATATATCCTAAGATGTGCATAAAGTGAAGAAATAATAATGTACCAGTGTTGAATAAAAATGAATGCCAAAATACACTTCACGTCCCATAGGAATCTACTTGCATTGATGTTCAACTGAGAAAGTTACTGTAGAAATATTAGGATTTGTAAGCACCATTCTCTGAAGTTAGTTGTCAGTACTAAGAAACAAATATGCAGTTCATGTGGATGAATATTTCTGAGAATAATCTTGTGAAAGTTTATTATAAATCCACATAGGGGAATATAATGGATTTTAGGAGTGTACAATAAGACACATATATTTCATATTTTGAAAAATCTGGAGACTATATATATATATATATATATATATATATATATATATACACACAACACACACAGAGACATTATAAAGCAGCAATATTATGCCAATCGAAATTCACCATGAAATATATATCATCAACTGATCCAAAAAATTCATTTTACTGAATATGGATTTATGTATAATGTTGTTCAACTAGGAAGCTCACCCATAGGTTGAATTTAAAGTTCCAAAAGCGTTTAGGAGGAGTGATCTCTTCTCACAATTTGTATCTGCCAAGTAAGCCACCTCACATGAATGTAAGTGTGGTACCAGGTATGATTCTATATGTGCATATAAAAATACATTTGCTGAATAGGCTACAAAGAAAGCGAGACAGGAATTCATATATATGTTAACTTTAAAAACACACGGAGAACTATTTCAACAAAAAAATTGACTAGATTTATAACTCCTACCTTATATAATGCAAAAGGCAATCCAACTATACACCATGCCTCCTCTGAACTGCTTGTATTTAATTCTGTTTGGGTTATTTTTCTCCATCATATTAGGATTAGTAGTCAGAGTCTAGTAGGCTATCGGTTAGTGTCAGGGATTCAGTATTTCGAATGGAAAATTGGTAAATGAATCAAATGTGTATGTAAATATGTGCTACACAAAAAACCTTCCCACGCTCCTTGAGAACATTACCTTCGCCTCAAGTAAGACACACTTAGAGGAGAAGAGTGAGAAAATCTGTGAATACATATCTGGAATGGAATATGCTCAGGAGTACACTTTAGAAGAGGTAGAGGAGTTTCCAAAAGTGAGGGACAGGGTAAATACTCCACAAACATGGAGCTCTTTGGCCTAAAGACTTCTTGAAAAACTGCCTCTGCGATTGAGCACTTGAAATATATGTAGTTGTCAGGATCTTTAGCTTCCTTTGTAGTTAAATCATCAAAGCTGGGTCTGCATCTACGTGACCTGGAGGACATGGTTTATTATTTTCCAATGAACATGAGGCAGCAGTTCTGAATTTTCTCTTTGTAGGTAAACTGTGGCCACTGGGGGCTAATTTTCTCCCCGTGTGTACTGTGAAGCCATATGGTCGTCCACCACTTTTCATGGTGTTTTTTGCTGCTGCACTGGAGTTTTGTATTTGCTTCATGAAATAAAAGGAGTTCAACTGGGATACAGTGCTGGAGGGAGTTCTGTCACTTGTAGTGGGTCAGGGTCTGCAGGAGAATGCACCAAGCAGGCTTTTATCCCACATAGCTTGCCCCCTTGACCATAGCAACCTGATTCTGAACATTGCCCTGAAACATCTCCATATAACAAGATGGCTTTACATATAAGGGTCTGCTGACTGCACCATGTCAGTAACATGCCTTTTGGAAGCCAATGGCAGATCCACATGGGCCCACCACAGATGTTTTATCACACACCTGCCCACCATTGCTCTAGACCCACTACTCAGGCTCCAACTTACTGGCATCTCTTTTCTACACCATTTTCATGAAACCCAGTCAATCAAGGCACTGTCTGGCATACTCATGATCAGCAACAGGACAACCAAAGGTTCTCCAGTGCTACCTGGTCATGAGAATTTTAAACATTTCATGGTATTTATCTAGCTATTTTTCAAGTATGAAGTTGGAGTCATTGTGGGCTTCAGTTCATTCAGAAACCATTAAATGGTGAGGAGGCTCATTTCAATGAACGCTCTGAAGAACTCTCACAGGTAAGTCTTCCCAAAGAGTGGCCAAAAGGTCACATGAAGCCAGGCCCATTGAGGTCTACAATGTGAGGTCCATGTGTGTTTAGACTCTCAACTATTTCTGCCAAGTTTTTCAGAATTAAATCATGTGATATGCTGGCAGATATTCCCAGTGCTCTGTGGAAAGCCAACCTGGGCATAGATCTCAGATTTCAAGGGCGACTCTAATGTGTGTCCTCCTAATATCCCAACACAATTCATGGCCATGCTTCTCTGAGGTCAGTTCCAGAACGCACTCTCTAAAGGGAATCACACCAGAGATTAAGCCCAGGTGGACCCAGTCATCTCTTCCAACCGCCACAAAAATGACCAAAATTAAAACTAAAACACTCCCACATGACCCTCATCTTCTTGCATATATATACTTATCATCACCTCCTGCTGGAGGTTTCCTTGAGGGGTGAAGCTCAAGACAGTGTCCCAAATAAGCTCCCTTGCCCCTCATTTGCCTAATTTCAGGGTGGCCTGGACACCCTTCCTGTGAACCAGGAGTGATCAAATAGGCCTGCCATTAATACTGCTCTGCTTCTACAATTTGGGGCCTACTGACTGTTGGGTATATATTCTTAATGTGATTTGGAGTCATGATAAAACTCAAGCACCTCTGCAGGGCTTTGAATATCTTATTTGACCCAAAGGATCCCTATTCTCACTTGATGGAGGTCAGGAACCTTACAAAGGAAGGCGAGAGACTTCATCCAAAATGAGTGCTCTTTTGGCAATTTTAATTTTAGATGCACACATGGGAACTTTTCTAGATCCATCAGGTGCTGAGAATCTAAGCCACATCCTCAAACAGGGCCAGAGGCTGATTGAGACACATCTGTTTCCAATGCAATTAAGCAATTAGCAACAGGTGATGGCCATTCAATTCCATTTGAAAACTGTTTTCTTCAGGCATCACAAATGGGTGGCCTGAGGCCAAGACATTCCTGACATTTGGGCAACAGAATAATAGGTAAGAAAAAGGCCAAAAGCAGGGTTTCTCCACTGAGATTTTACTTGTCACACTGATATCTGTGTTTTGTGAGATGTTCGCCATTCCCTTCAGCTATGCAGTACATGGCCATGTCACAGAGCTTGGATGTGTTGCATATCATAGACACAAAACCATGAGCCTATTCTGGAGAGTGGCCAGAATTCAGGAAGAAAACAGGAACTTAGGAAGATAGCAGGTGTTACCATTCAATAAGGCAACCCATAGTCCATTCATAAATTAGGCAGGGTGAATGATGGGAAGCTTTCTACTAGACAGGACACATCCAATGATGCATTCTCTTTTTTAAAGTCTAAAATAATGGAAACAGTGGGAAACACAGACTTAGAAACACTCGCCTTGTCAAACGACTTACTAGAAACGGTTTACTCCAAACCAAACAAACCGCCTTTCCTACCTATTCTCAGAACATCAGACAAAACCACAAAAACACACCCAAACCCACAAAGGCACCTCCTTCCCACAAGTAGGTCTGTGACTATCTGGACTGTCCTCTGACTGGTGGGCCATATTATGTTCCCACATCATGGCCTGTCCTGTCTCAGATCTGGTCTCCTTGGCCAACTCTGTGAAGTTGTAAGGAGCCAGCAATGAGCCACTACCTACTTTCTCAGGAATGGCCTCTCTTCAGAGCTTCCCTGGCATTTGGCCATCCTCACATCAGTAGGTAATAAGAAAAACAGATTCTGTCCTTGGTAAATCCAAACAAGGGAGACCACTGGGTTGGGAGTGGGACTGCCTTTGGGTGCCTGGCTTCCTAAATCCCGAGTTCAGAGAGTTCCATTACCAAGGAAGTGAGGTAGGTCACTTTTTTTCAGGAACTGAATGAGGTCACTGCCTTTTCAATGACTTTGTCCTAAGAGTTGCTTCCAAGGGTATCATTAGATGGAGGCTGCCTCTACTTCCTGTGACACTTTCACAAGTTAGAATGGTATATCAACATTAGGAACCCAGGAACAGCTCTCCACAAATGTCTGGTTTGGTCCATCTTCTCTACAATAAGAAGTGAGAGGCTGATTCAGACACAACCCTTGATCCTGACAGGGTTGTTTGCTATTGAAGATGACTTTTGCTCTTTTAGGTCCTTCATAGCTGCCTACATCTTCTCCAGATAAAATTTCTGAACGGATCTTTGAGGTTCTCAGCAGGTGGAAGATCCCCTACTTTCCTGTATTATAAGACCAACTCTGTCCCTGTGCTTCAGTAAAGTTTGATTGAGGGAACAGTGTAGGGTTAGAGTTAATAACATTATAGATTTGGGTTAGGAATCATTCTGCTGGATGAATAATGGTATTGGGAACCTGCGATATTTATAAGAATATAGAGGTGAAATGTATGTATGAAAACAGAAATCTATTTAAGATTTGAAGCCCAGAAGGGCATTGGGCCATTGATTGTGATACTTAGCATTGAATTATGTTCCTCATAGATGTCTCAGATAAATCGATATACAATGGCATTGGACCTTGTACCTTGGTTGATTGAATGTAGAAGATAACATCCAGTCAAAAACGATAGTCTACAGGATTAGGATGATAATCGGTAGGATTAGGAAGAAGAGTGAGTTTAGGGTTTGGACCAAAAGTTCTTTAGCAATAGGGTTTCGGGTAGAGAATGAAGGTAAATGTCAACACATGTGAAGAGTCAGTAACAATTATGACCTGGGAAAAATATATAGGAAAGCAGATATCAATAGCGACATTACAAAATCAGGCAAAGTATATAATGAGTAATAGGATTATTCATTTTCAACCGGGTTGATTTTCAATATATAATCTTAGGGAGAAACAAATATGTAGTCACCAATAGCATTGACATTTGAGAGCATTAGGCAACCTGGAAATGGATGTTTTTATCAATCCATATTCACTTTCCATTTAGGCTTTGGTACAATCATAAGTGTGACCTTTGCACTTTGTGTCCAGAATATTACTGTGATAAAATATATATGTAGATCAGGTGACATGAGTATTTCTTCCAACACTTCTGGGAGCAATATTTTGAAGATGAATAAATTAGTATGGGGAGTACAAATAGGTGGACCACGTGTTTTTGAATATAGAGATAATGCATGAATAGAACATACTGTGAATAAATAATATAACTGGTTCCAACTTTAAATAACGGATGAATTGATATCTGAAAATAAACAGGAAATCTTATATTGATATACAAACATTCATTCCAACCAGATATTCATCTAATGGTAATATTTGAGTTATGGTTTATCATGAAGAGTGTGTGTGTTTTGCTTCAATACCGATTATGGAAATCAAAATAAGGTGTTTGAAACAAAATCTCATGAAAAGACCAGTCAAGAATCATGAAGGAATACATGTGTTCTGAAGCAGGAAGTGATTGAAAGTGAAACAAATGCCTATAAATTTGTGAACTTGTGGATGAAATATATATTCTCTCATGTGCAATCCTGAAGAAATAGTAATGCACCAGTGTTGAATAAAAATGAACGTCAAAAGACACATCATGTCCCATAGGAATCTACTTGCATTGATGTTAATCTGGGTCAGGTACTGTAGAATTATTAGGATTTCTATGCACCATTCACTGAAGTTAGTTTTCAGTACTAGGAAGATAATATGAATTTCAGGTGGATGAATATTTCTGAGAATAATCTAGTGAAAATTTGATTATAAATCCACATACATGAATATGAATGAATTTAGGGAGCTTATATAAGACACATATATAAAATATTTTGAGAAATATATATATATATAAATAAATATATATATATATATATATATATATATATATATATACACAAAACGCAAACACAGGCATTGAAAAGTACCAATATATGTGCCAAACGAAATTCATCATGAAATATATATCGTCCATAGATGCAGAAATATTTATTTTACTCAACATGGATATGAATAATACTGTATTACTAGGAAGTTCAAACATTGGTTGAATTTTCAGTTCCAACAGCGTTTAGGAGGAATTTTCTCTTCTCACAATTTGTATCTGCCAAGTCAGCCATCTCACAATAGTATACGTGTGATGCCAGGTAGGATTCTATATGTGCATATAAAAATACATGTGCTGAATAGGCTACAGAGAAAGGGAGACAGGAATTCACATATTTGTTAACTTTAAAAACACATGGAGATCTATTTCAATTAAAAATTAAGTACATTTATAACACCTACCCTTTATCATGCAAAAGGCAAGTTCAACTATACACCATGCCTCCTCTGAACTGCTTGTATTTCTATTCAGCTTGGTTTATTTTTCTCCATCATATTAGGATTAGTAGTCAGAATCTAGTAGGTTTTGGGTTAGTAGCAGGAATTCAGTATTTCTAATGGAAAATAAAAAAAATGTATCCAATGTTTATGGAAATATGTTCCACACAAAAATCTTCCCACTCTCATTCAGAGCCATGCATTGACATTACCTTCACCCCAAGAAAGACACAATTAGAGGAGAAGAGATAGAAAATCTGTGAATACATATCTGGAATGGAATATGCTCAGGAGTTCAAAACCTTGGAGTTGGTAGATGAGTTTCCAAAAGTAAGGGACAGGGTAAACACTCCACAAACATGGAGCTCTGCTGGCCTAAAGACTTCTGCAGAAAATGCCTCTGAGGTTGGGCACTTGAAATATACGTTGTTGTCAGGAGCTTTAGCTTCCTTTGTAGTGAGACCATCAAAGCTAGGTCTGCATCTACCTGACCTGGAGGACATGGTTTCTTATTTACCAATGAACATGAGGCAGCAGTGTTGAATTCTCTCTTCGTTGGTAAACTGTGGCAGCTGGGGCCTAAGTGTCTCCCCATTTGGACTGTGAAGCCTTTTGGTCATTAAAATACTTTTCGTGGTGTTTCTTGTTGTTGCACTAGGAGTTTGGTATTTGCTTCATGAAATAAAAGGAGTTGAACTGGGACAAAGTGCTGGAGGGAGTTCTGTCACGTGTTGTGGGTCAGGGTCTGCAGGAGAATGCACTAACCAGGCTTATATCCCACAATGCTTGGCCCCTTGACCATAGCAAACTTATTCTGAACATTGCCCTGAAACCTCTCCATATAACAAGATGCCTTTTCATACAAGCGTCTGCTACCTGCACCATGTCACTCACAAGCAATTTGGAAGGCAATGGCAGATTCACATAGCCACAACACAGATGTTTTATCACACACCTGCACACCACTGCTCTAGGCCCACTACTCAGCAGGCTCCAACTTACTGGCATCTCTGTGCTACATAATTTTCAAAAAACCCAGTCAATCAAGACACTGTCTGGTATGCTCATGATCAGCAACAGGACATCCAAAGTTTCTCCAGTGCCAACTGGTCATGGGAATTTAAAAAATTTATGATATTTATGTATCCACTTTTCAAGGTTGAAGTTGGAGACACTGTGGGTTTCAATTCATTCAGGAAACATGAAATGCTGAGTAAGCTCATTTCAATGAAAGATCTGGAGAACTCTCACAGGCAAGGCTTCCCAAAGAGTGGCCAAAAGGTCACAAGAAGCCAGGCCTATTGAGTTCTACAATGTGAGGTGTATGTGTGTTTTGACTCTAAACTATGGCTGCCAAGTCTTTCAGAATAAAATCATGTGATATGCTGGCTGAGATTTCCAGTGCTCTGTGGAAAGCCATTCTGGGCCTATATCTCAGTTTACAAGGGCGACTCTCATGCGTGGTCTCCTAAAATGCCAACAAAATTCATGGCAGTACTTCTCTGAGGTCAGTTCCAGAACTCGGTCTCTAAGGGGAATCACACCAGAGTTCAAGCCTATGTTGACCCACACATCTCTTCCAACACCCACACAAATGACCACATTTAAAACCAAAACACTCCAACATTATTCCATCTAGACACTCATTTTTATCTCTGGCTGGAGTTTTCCATGAAGGACGCAGGCCAAGACAGTGTCCAAAATAAGCTCCCTTGCCCCTCATTTGCCTAAAGTCAGGGTACCCTGGACATCCTTCATTTTTTTTTTTTTTTAAAGAGAGAGGGAGAGAGGGAGAGAGGGGGAGAGAGAGAGAGAGAGAGAGAGAGAGAGAGAGAGAGAGAGAGAGAGAGAATTTCAATATTTATTTTTTAGTATTCGGCGGACACAACATCTCTGTTTGTATGTGGTGCTGAGGATCGAACCCGGGCCGCAGGCATGGCAGGCGAGCGCGCCACCGCTCGAGCCACATCCCCAGCCCCCTGGACATCCTTCTTGTAATCCAGGAGTGAACAAAAGACCTGCTGTTAATACTGCTCCACTTCTCCAAATTGAGGACTACTGACTCTGGGGTTTAGGTTTTTTATGTGAATTGGAGTCATGAGAAAACCCAAGCACCTATAGGCTAGCCTCTGCAGGGATTTGAAGAACTAATTTGAAACAAAGGATCCCTATTCTCACTTGATGGAGGTCAGGAGCCTTACAGAGGAAGGCGAAAGACTTCATCCACAATGACTGCTCTTTTGCCCATTTTGGTTTTGGATGCACACATGGGATCTTTCTTTAGATCCATCAGGTGCGGAGAATCTAAGCCACAGCCTCACACAGCGCCAAGAGGCTGATGCAGACACATCCCTTTCCAATGCAATTAAGCCAAGAGCCACAGGTGAGGCCCATTAATTTCTATTTAAAAAATGTTTTCTTCAGGCTTCACAAAGCTGTGGTCTGAGGCAAAGACTTTGCTGACATACATGGGAAGAGAACAAAAGGTAAGCAAAAGGCCCAAAGCAGGGTTTCTCCACTGAAACTTACTGATCACACTGATATCTGAGTTTTCTGAGATGCTCACCATTCCTTCAGCTATCCAGTACATGGCCATGTCACAGAGCTTGGACGTAGTACATATCTTGGACACACAACCATGAGCCAATTCTGGAGAGTGGCCAGTATTCAGGAAGAAAAAAGCAACTTAGGAATATAGCAGGTGTTGCCCATTGATAAGGCAAGCTGCATTGCATTCATAAATTGGGCAGGATGAATCCTGGAACGCTTTCTACTAGACAGGACACATCCATTGATGCATTCTTTTTTCTAATGTCTACAACCACGGACACATTGGGATACACAGAAATAGAAACAGTCACCTTGTCAAATCACTTATTAGAAACAGCTCACTCCAAACCACACAAACCACCTTTCCTACCTATTCTCAGAACATGAGACAAAACCACAAACACACACCCACACCGACAAAGGCACCTCCTTTCCCCAAGTAGGTTTCTGACTATCCGGTGTGTCCTCTGACTGGTGGGCCATACAATGTTTTCCCAAAATGGCCTGTCCTTTCTCAGATCTGGTCTCCTTGGTCAACTCCGTGAAGTTGTCAGGAGCCAACAGTGAGCCAATACATGCTTTCTCAGGAAAGGCCACTCTTCAGAGCTTTCCTGGCTTTTGGCCATGCACACATCAGTAGGTAATAAGAAAGACTGACTCTGTCCTTGGTAAATCCAAAGAAGGGAGAACACAGGGACAGGGACTGGGACTGGATTTGGGTGCCTGACTTCCTGAATCCCAAGTTCAGAGATTTCCATCACCAAGGATGTGAGGTGAGGTCACTTCCATCAGGAACTGAATGAGGTCAATGCCTTGGCAACCATGTTGTCCTAACAGTTGCTTCCAATGGTACCATGAAATGGAGGCTACCCCTACTTCCTGTGACACTTTCACAAGTTAGAATGGTATATCAACCATAGGCAACTGGAAACAGCTCTCCACACAGGCCTGGTTTGGTACTTCTTCTCTACATTAAGAAGAGAGTGGCTGATTCAGACACATCCCTTCATCCTGACCAGGTTGTTTGCAATGGAAGATGACTTTTGCTCTCTCAGTTCCTTCATAGTTACCCACTACTTCTTCAGGGATCATTTTTGCATGGACCTTTGAGTTTCTCGGCAGTTAGAACATCCCCTACATTCCTGTATTTTAAGACCAACTCTGTCCCTGCTCTTCTGTAAATTTAGATTGAGGGAACAGTGTATGGTTACGGTTAATAATAGGTTTGATTTGGATTAGGAATCATTCTGCTGGATGTATAATGGTATTGGGAACCTGCAATATTTACAAGAATATATAGGTAAAATATAAGTATGAAAACAGAAATCGAGGTAAGATTTGAAGCCCAGAAGGGCATTGGGCCCTTGATTGTGATACTTAGCTTTGTTTTATTTTCTGCACAGATGTCTCAGATAAATCCATATACCTTGTACCTTGGATAATTGATTGTCAAAAAGAACTTTCAGTTAAAAAGGGATAGTCGGTAGGATTAGGAAGATAGTCGGTAGGTTTAGAAAGGAGAGTGAGTATAGTATTTGGACCAAAAGTTATTTAGCTATAGGGTTTTTTGTATAGAGTGAATGTAAATGTCCACACATGTGAAGAGTCAGTCACAATGATGAACTGTTGAAAATATGTAGGAAATATATCAGATATCAATAGAGACATTAGGAAATCTTTTAAAGTATATTCGGTAGTGAGTGTTTAATAAAATAGGTACTTGTCACTCCCTGTTATCCTGTATGCTTAATAAAACACTGTTGAAATCTTGAGAACTGTTTCCTAATCTTCTTTCCAGAATGTGCTGACCCCAACTGCCAAACTGCAGAATGTACTCCCTCGCTCGTTTGCACGCAAACATCTCACTCGCCCGGACCCATCAATAAACTTCCCTCCCTGCCCTCTCCAATTAAAATATATAAGCTCTGCCTAAGCTGTTCTCAGGGCTCTCTGCTCTATTCAAGTGAGCTCTGAGCCCCAGCATCCTGGACCCCCAATAAACCCTTTGCTTTTGCATGAGACAGTCTCTTGGTGGTCTCTTCCCGCGACGCTCACCCGACCTTTACATATGGATGTTCCACCGAGATCCGGCAGCGGCGGACGAGAGACCCCAACAGGCTTCTCTCGGGGTATGTAAGGTGCCTCTTTCTGGTTTCAGGTTTCAGGTTATGGCTTGGCAAAATGGCTGTCAATGAAGAGTGTGAGCTCTCTCCAACGGTGGCTGACAGACGTGTCACAGAGCCACAGTCCACGTACCTGGGAAATGCCCCTGAGGATTCTGGAATCGAGGAACAATAGTCTCTTCGAATCAGTGATATTTTGTTTCAGATTCGGTATTGCCAGCCCATCGGGTTTTGCCGGCTACTCAGTCCTTGTCTCAGTGTTGGACGTCCATTGTGTGTCTTTATTTTCTTGTCTTGTCTGTGTCGTGTGTCGTTGCTTTTACTGTTTGTGTATCTTTCATTATGGGACAGAGCACTTCAATGCCTCTGTCCCTGACCCTTGATCACTGGACCAAAGTACACTTAAGGGCTCAGAGTCTTTCTTTTTCAGTAAAACCCTGGACCTAGCAGACTCTCTGTGACACAGAATGGCCCACCTTTAGATTTGGATGGCCCCTAGAAGGATCTTTCTACTTCCCACTAATTTAAAAAGTCAGAGATATTGTCTTTCAGCCAGGGAAACATAGCCATCCAGATCAACAGCCATATATCTTAACTTGGAAGGACCTCTGCAAATCTCCTCCTCCATGAGTGAGGCCTTTCCTTGCCCCTGCCCCCGCTCCTACTCCTTTCCCTCATGATCTCTCAAACCCTCTGCTCCTCCTCCTCCTCCACCCTGTGTTCTCCCTGAGTCAAAGATTTGACTCTACTGGACTCTCCTCCCCCTCCTTATCTCCTGCCCACGTCCCCCAACTCCCAACACCCTCTAAGTGATTCCCCTGCTGCTGACTGTGCCTCTCCACCATTGGAGGAAGCTAAGCCAGCCCAGCGCCCGCCAGATAACTCCCCCGCTGCACACACAGCCCCTCCTCCTCTGGAGGAAACTGGTCCGGCTAAAGGAACTCGCTGCCGGTAAATATTTGAAAACGCTGGAACTCCCGTGATGCTCCCCCTCTATCCCTACGGGCCAGTGACTGATGACGTCCTTGGGGGAAAAATGCAAGACTATCAATATTGGCCTTTCTCCTCTTCAGACCTATATAACTGGAAAAATAACATTCCCCCTTTTACCGAGGACCCCACCCGGCTATCAGGAGTGGTTGAGTCATTGATGTTTTCACACCAGCCTAATTGGGATGACTGCCAACAACACCTAGGGACTCTCTTCATGACAGAGGAACAAAAGAAAATCCTCCTGGATGCTAGAGAAAAATATTCTCGGACCAGATGGGTGACCGACACAACTTCCCAAAATTTTCAACACGGCTTTCCCTTGAACCAACCCAACTGGGCCCCCAACACCTTTGAAGGTAGGGAGCATTTGTCCACTTATCACCGGGTTCTAATTGCGGGTATTTTAGTGGCCGCTAGGTGACCAACAAATTTGGCCAAGGTAAGAGATTATTCAAGGGCCTGATGATTCCCCCTCTATGTTTTTAGAGAGAATTATGGAGGCATATAGGAGATATACTCCTTTCGATCCTCAGACAGAGGATCAAAATGCATACGCATGATGGCCTTTATTGGGCAAGCTTCCCTGGATATTAAAAGAAAGTTACAATGCTTATATGGATTACAAGATATGACTTTGAGAGATTTAGTCTGGGAAGCCAAGAAGGTATACTATAAGATAGAAACTGAGGAAGAGTAGGGAGCAAAGGGAGGATAAAAGAAAAAGACAGACTAAGGCATTGACTAAGGTCATGGTCTCAAAAACAAATAGGCCAGAAATAAGAAACATGGAGACAGGAAGGAATACCTGGGCCCACACCACAGGCCACCCCTGGCCTCAGATCAATGTGCCTACTGTAAAGAAAATGGACTCTGGGTCAAGAGGCCCCTAGAAAGAGACAGCCATGCCAGCCAGCCATTCTGACTCTGGAGGATGACTAAGAACGTCGGGGCTCAGATCTCCTCACAGAGGTCAGGGTAACTTTTGAAGTAGAGGGTACCCCAGTAAACTATGAAGTAGATACAGGGGCAATATACTCAGCCCTTAAGGCCCCATTGGGCTCTCTTTCAAATAAAAGGTCTCTAATTCAAGGGGCTAATGACAGTAAATATCGAGCTTGGACAACTAAGAGGACCATGGACCACGGGGAAAAAATATCCATCACTCCTTTTTAGTAATCCAAGAATGCCCGGCCCCATTGATGGGCAGAGATCTGCTCACCAAGCTCCGGGCCAAAATAACTTTTAACGCTGAAGGCCCCCAATTGGAATTTCTAAATCCTTCAGTAAAAACTCCTATAGTCACGGCTCTAAATATGACAGTAGAAAATGTACATCAACTCACTCACCTTGGTTCAAAGAAATTGCATTCATTCCTGAAGGATCAAGAACAGAGTTTTTCACTAACTGACTCACAGCAAAAGAAAATAACTGAACGGGTAACAAAAGCCTTTCGGGTCCATCAATTGTTTAATGCTTACCCTTCCAAGCTTCCTGCAGGAAAGCACCTACGAGGAGCCAGACCAGGACAATTCTGGGAAGTGGACTTTACTAAAATTAAGCCAGCAAGTGATCGACTGAAATATCTCCTAGGCTTTGTAGATACATTTTCAGGATGGATTGAAGCCCTCCCCAGGAAAAAAAAAAAAAGAAAATAGAAAAAAAAGAAACAGCACAAATGGTGGTCAAATGATCCTGGAAGATATTTTTCCAAGAAACGGCTGTCCTAAAGTAATAGGGTCTGATAATGCACCGGCGTTTGTGGCTCAGGTAAGTCAGGGGTTTGCCAGGACCCTGGAGATTAATTGGAAGTTACATTGTGCTTATAGACCACCGAGTTCAGGACAGATAGAAAGAATGAATAGAACCATTAAAGAGACCATAAAAAAATTAAGCTTAGAGACCGGCATAAAAGATTGGACTATGCTCCTGCCTTTCTTGCATTAAACAGTATTTATTACTGTTTAATGCAAGAAATACTCCCTCTGTTTCTTTGTGTAACCTCACCCCCTATGAAATTCTCTATGGTGCCTCTCCTCCAGGACGGGACCTAACCCCAACTCTAAGACCTAACGATCCCTTCCACACCCCCTTGCTTGACAGAATTAAAGCTCTTAAAAGAACTCAGGGATACCTGCGAAAACAGGGAACTGCACATCGATATCAAGTTAGAGACTTCGTCTAGGTAACACGACATCAGGTGTCATCCCTGGAACCCCGCTGGAAAGAACCATAGCAGGTGCTACTTATAACACCTACAGCAGTAAAGGTAGACAGAATCTCTTCCTGTATCCATATCTCTCATCTCAAGCCTGCGGCCTGTCCAGACTCTGGCTGGAAACTGGAAAAGACTGGTAACACTTTCAAATTGTGTATTTGCCGTGTGGATAAGGCTATAGACTCTCCTCTTCACCACCAGTAGTCCTAACCCTCATCAGCCCGTTCAGCAGCGATGGCTGATCACAATCCTACTGGAAAAGAAGTATGGTCTATCTTGCATACAGCCCATTTAGGGACCTGGTGGCCATCTCTCCCCCCAGATATTTGTCAGCTGGGTATAGGTCTTTCCTATTGGGATATCCCTGATGAAGAGGATCCCACTAAAATTCCATTAAATCCCTTCTACACAATAGATAATGGAAACAATCATTATGGATGTAGCGACACGTGAGCCAGATGCCGGTTGGCTTGCCTAGATTACTGTTTGCCCGGCGGTCTATCAAAGACACAACAGTCACAGCTGTGTTGGGGGATAGCCGACTTCATCTGTAAGTCATGGGGATGTGAGCATACAGGAAGTGCCTGATGGAACCCAAACTCCTAATCAATTTCTGTACAAAGCATTGGCCATATTACCAATTAGATAACCAAAACCGATGGCCCACAGAGGGGTCTCTTGATCCTCAAATCTGCATGACCTTTTTAACTTCTGCAAATTATCAAAAAGGTGAAAGGTGATTCCCCTATGTGGAGGCCATTTCCCTCCTTTGCTCACATCCTGAACTATGCTTCTCCAATAGATCCTCACACACAGCCTTCTGCTCCAGACCCGCTGCGGTCACTCCCACCTCAGCAACATGATTTCTCCCCTCCAATTTCTAGATCAAAAACCCAAACCTCTGCCAATTCTCAGACCATTACTCTCTTGCTGAGGTAGCAGGTACATAGGTACCCCTCCACCCACTCACTAATCTCTTCTCCTGTCAGTGCCCGCACCGGGTCCCAGCAGGTCCTCTTACCAGTTAACCCAAAGCTCAAACCAGCTGAGGAGAGCCCTTAGACCCCTATTCAAAATGAAATGAAAATGGCCTTTAAAGTTTCTTTGTCATCACTGAAAACAGGTTACTAAGAATTTAAAGTCCCTCACAGTTTTTTAGGGATACTAACTCCCGTCTTCCCCTCTGCTCTACCTGTTCTACTGCTCAACTTTTTGTTTCTAGGAAAATCCCAGACCACTTTCCCATTATTCTTTTACATCTCTCCTACCTCATTCAGATCAATGGAGCTGCTCACAGCCACACCTTCCCCGTCTTCCCCCTCTGTACCAGGCCCTCAGAAAAGTCTTAACTGACCTTCTCCAGAAGTCTTCACCATGGCTGACTTTAGGACTTTCAGCAAAAGAGTCCCTATAAAAGAGTTCAGAGTAGATAAACTTCCTCTTTTAGTGTTGCCCTGTTCTACTTGGCCACTGGCTAAAACAATCAGCACTCCTACGCTAGACACCTCCTTACTAGTTTTTCACAAAATATGTGAACAAGGCCTCTGGCCTTGAGCTGGGGCTTCACAGAGATGGCTAGATTTTTATGATAAAGATGTTACCAACTGGGCTCCATGGTAACAGCTGGCAGGGGGAAAATATAAAGGGAAGAAAAAGCTCTCCCTCACCCAGGTGTCCTTGAAAAGTTAACTTGCTCAGAACAGAGGAAAAAGCAGAAAAAAACTGCCTTTTGTGAACTTCTGCAGACTGTGAACTTCTGAGCCCCTTCCCTTACATGTTGGGTACAAAATTCTGAAACTACCGAAACTTGGGTTTCAGGGGATTAGTTGATTACAACAGAAGTAATGCCCTCTGAAACCGTTTGCAACAAATAGGTCTGTCTCCCTGTCTTTGGTACTATCTTAGGTGCCTTGCCTTGTCTGTCCCTACAACAGTATAATTCTATATACTTAAACATTGTTTATGTTTTCATCAAATGGTCAACAGCTGGGATTAATTGTGTAATGGTGCAGATGTTTCCCAGAGTGCTTTATTATGACGCAGGCTCATTTGAAGATCAAATAGGTGGCCATAAAACCCGGTTCCACTGGGAACATATATCCCTCACTTTAGCCATCCTATTAGGAATAGGAGTTGCTGCAGGGGTGGGCACAAGAACTACTGCCTTGGTCCATGGGACACAACAAATGACCCAATAAGAAGCAGCAATAGACCAAAACTTAAAGATATTAGAAACCTCTATCACAGCTTTTCAGGAATTTTTAACCTCTCTCTCTGAAGTTGTTTTACAGAACAGTCGAGTGTTGATCCTCCTCTTCATGAGAGAAGGGGTCTTTTGTTCTGCATTGATGGAAGAATGTTGTGTTTATGCTGACCATAGTGGAGTTGTTAAAAAATCTATGAGTAAATTAAAAAATGCCTTGAAGAGTGTCAACGAGAGAGGGAGGCCCAAAAAGGGTGGTTTGAGTCTTGGTTCACACAGTCCCCTTGTTAACTACGAATTTATCAACCCTGGCCAGTCAAATAATAATCCTCATATTATTGCTAACTATAAAATCCTGTTTGCTAAACCGTGTATTTTCTTTTCTCCAAGCTCAAATTGGACAAGTTGAACTTATGGTAATACCCCACTAGCAGACATAGAATGTGACACCCCGCAATGATCACTGTTATGATTAAAAGTAGCCAGAAGAAGAATTGGGGGATGAAAGGTTAATAAAATAGGCACTTGTCACTTCCTTTTTTTCTGTACGCTTAACAAAACACTGTTGAATTCTTGAGAAATGTTTGCTAATCTTGTTCCCATAATGTGCTGTCCCCAACTGACAAACTGCAGAATGTACTCCCTCACCCGGTTGCACGCAAACTGCCCACGTGCCCTGACCCATCAATAAACTTCCCTCCGTGCCATCACAAAGGAAAGTATATAAGCTCTGCTTAAGCTGTTCTCAGGGCTCTCTACTCTATTCAAGTGAGCTCTGAGTACCAGCATGCTGGACCCCCAATAAACCCTTTGCTGTTTCATGAGATAGTCTCTTGGTGGACTCTTCCTCCAACGCTCGCCTGACCTTTACTTGGATGATTGAATGTTGAAGAAAACATCCATTCAAAAAGGGATAGTCGGTAGGATTAGAAATATAGCTTGTAGGATTAGGACGAAGAGTGAGTATAGGATGAACTGGAGAAAATACGTAGGAAAGCAGATATCAATAGAGACATTATGAAATCAGGCAACGTATAAAGTGAGTGATAGGATTAGACATTATCAACAGGGTTGAGTTTCAATATATAATCTTAGGAAGAAACAAATATGTACTAACCAATATGATTGACATTTGAGAGCATTAAGCAACATGGACATGAATGTTTTTAGTAATCCAGGATTGCTTTCCATTTAGGCTTTGGTACAATCATGAGTGTGACCTTTGCATTTTGTGATCTGAATATTACTGGGATAAAATGTATATGTAGATCAGGTGACATGAGTATTTCTTCTAACATTTCTGGGAGAAATATTTTGAAGACGTATAAATTAGAATTGGGGGTACAAAAGTTGTACCCTGTGTCTATGAATATAGAAGTAATGCATGAATTGACAATACTGTGAATAAATAATATAACTGTTTCAACTTTAAATAATGGATTGAATTGATATCTGAAAATATATAAGAAATCTTATATTGATATACAATCATTCATTCCATCGAGTTATACATCAAATGGTAAGATTAGGGTTATGTTTTATCATGAAGGGTGTGTGAGTTTTGCTTCAAAAGTGATTATGGAAATGGAAAATAATGTGTTTGGAATGAAGTCTCATGAAAAGACGAGTCAAGAAACATAGAGGAATACATGTGTTCTGAAGCAGGAAGTGATTGTAAGTATAACAAAAGCCTATAAATTTACTAACTTGTGGATGAAATATATATCCTATGATTTGCAAAAACCGAAGAAATAGTAATGTAACAGTGTTTAATTAAAATGAACGTCAAAATACACATCATGTCCCATTGGAATCTACTTGCATTGATGTTAAACTGGGTCAGTTACTGTAGAAACAATAGGATTTGTAAGGACCATTTAATAAAGTTAGTTTTCAGTACTAGGAAACAAAAATATATTCCAGGTGGATGAATATATCTGAGCATAAACTTGTGAAAATTTGATTATAAATCCACATTAATTAACATGAATGAATTTAGGGAGTGTATATATGACACAAATATTACATATTTTGAAAAGTCAGGAGAATATATATATATATATATATATATATATATATATATATATATATATATATATATTTATACAAAAAACACACACAGACACATTAAAAAGTAGCAATATATATGCCAAACAAAATGCATCATGAAATATACATAATCCACAGGTTCAAATATATTCATTTTACTGAACATGGATTTATGTATAATGTTGTTCAACTAGGAAGCTCACCCATAGGTTGAATTTTCAGTTCCAAAAGCATTTAGGAGGAGTGATCTCTTCTCAGAATTTCTTTCTGCCAAGTCAGCCACTTCACAAAAATGTATGAGTGATACTAAGTAGGATTCTATATGTGCATATAAAAATACATGTGCTGAATAGGCTCCAGAGAAATGGAGACAGGAATTCACACATAAGTGAACTTTAATATCAATGGAGAACTATTTCAATTAAAAATTCACTAGATTTGTATCACCTACGAAAAATCATGCAAAAAGGCAGTCCAACTATACATGATGCTTCCCCTGAACTGCTTGTATTTCTCTAGTGTTTGGGATATTTGCCTCCATCATATTAGGATTAGTATTCAGAGTCTAGAAGGGTGTGGGTTAGTGTCAGGGATTCAGTATTTCGTATGAAAAATAGGAAAATGAATCCAATGTGTATGTAAATATGTGCTACACAAAATCTTCCCACTCTCATCCAGAACAATGCCTAGACATCACCTTCGCCCCAAGTAAGACACAATTAGAGGAGAAGAGTTAGAAAATCTTTGAATACATATCTGCAATGGAAAATTATCAGGAGTTCACAACCTTGGATATGGTAGAGGAATTTCCAAAAGTAAGGGAGAGGGTAAACCACTCCACAAACATGGAACTTTGCCTGCCTAAAGACTTCTTGATAAACTGCCTCTAAGGATGGGCACTTGAAATATATGTTGTTGTCAGGAGCTTTAGCTTCCTTTCTAGTGAGACCATCAAAGCTAGGTTTGATTCTCTGTGACCTGGAGGATATGCTTTCTTATTTTCCAATGAACATGAGGCAGCAGTGCTGAATTCTCTCTTTGTAGGCAAACTGTTGCCACGGCGGGCTAAGTGTATCCACATGTTGACTGTGAGTCCATTTGGTCATCCTTCATATTTCGTGGTGTTTCTTGGTGCTGCACTGGGAATTTGGTATTTGCTTCACGGAATACAAGGAGCTCAACTGGGACTCAGAGCTGGAGGGAGTTCTGTCAGGTATGGTGGGTCAGGATCTGCAGGAGAATGCACCAACCAGGCTTCTATACCACATAGTTTGCCCCCTTGACCATAATAACCTGATTGTGAACATTTCGGTTAAACCTCTCCTTATAAAAAGATGCCTTTACATATAAGAGTCTGCAGGATGCACCATGTCAGCCACAAGCCATTTGGAAGTCAAAGGCAGATCCACAAGGCCCCAGGACAGAAATTTTATCACAAAACTGCACACCAGTGCTCTTGGTCAACTACTCAGTAGGCTCCAACTTACTGGCATCTCTGTTCTACACCATTTTTATGAAACCCAGTCAATCAAGGCATTGTCTGGTACACTCAGGATCAGCAACAGTACATCCAAAGGTTCTCCTGTACCACCTGGTCAAGGGAATTTAAAAAATGTCATGGTATTTATCTAGCCATTTTTCAAGGATGATATTGGAGGCACTGTGGGTTCCAATTATTTTAGGAACCATTCAATGGTGAGGAAGCTCATTTCAATGAATGCTCTGGAGAACTCTCACAGGTAAGTCATCCAAAAAAGTGGCAAAATGGTCACGTGAATCCAGGCCCATTGAGGTCTACAAAGTGAGGTCCATGTTTGTTTTGACTCTCAACTATGTCTGCCAAGACTTTCAGAAAAAAATCATGTGATATCCTGGCTGAGATTCCCAGTGCCACCCTGAGCCTAGATCTCAGTTTCCAATGGCGACTCTCATGCGTGGCCTCCTAAAATCCCAACACAATTCATGGCAATACTTGTATGAGTTCAGTTCCAGAACTCAGTCTCTTAGGGGAAACACACCAGAGTTCCAGCTGAGGTGGACCAAGTAATCTCTTCCCACCACAATTAAAACCAAAACACTCTTACATGGCCCACATCTTCTTCCATTGAGACACTCATCAAAACCTCTGGCTGAAGGTTTACATAATGGGTGCAGCCCAAGACAGTGTCCAAAATATGCTCCCTTGCCCCTCTTTTGCCTAAAGTAATGGTGGCCTGGACCCCTTTCCTCTGAACGTGGAGTGATCAAATAAGCCTGCCGTTAATACTGCTCTGATTCTCCAATTTGAGGCCTACTGACTGTCAGGTATAGATTCTTTATGTGATTTGGAGTAATGAGGAAACCCAAGCACCTATTGTCTACCCTCTGCAGGCCTTTGAAGAACTCATTTGAACCAAAGGATCCCTATTCTCACTTGATGGAGGTCAGGAACCTAACAGAGAAAGGCAAGAGACTTCTTCCAGAATGACTGATATTTTTACATTTTGGTTTTCGATACACACATGGGAACGTACTTTAGATCCATCAGGTGCTGAGAATCTAAGTCATAGCCTGACACAGGGACAAGAGGCTGATTCAGACACATCCCTTTCCAAAGCAATTAACCAAAGAGCTACAGGTGATGCCCATTAATTTCCATTTGAAAACTGTTTTCTTCAGGCTTCAAAAAGGGGTGGCCTGAGGCAAGAAACTTTCTTACACTCAAGGCAACAGAACAATAGGTAAGCAAAAGGCCCAAAGCAGGGTTTCTCCACTGAGACTTTCCTGGTCACATTGATATCTGCATTTTCTGCAATGCTCGCCACTCCATTCTGCTATCCAGTACATGGCCATGTCACAGAGCTTGGAGGTGGCACATATCTTGGACACAAAAACATGAGCCTATTCTGCATAGTGGCCAGAATTCGGGAAGAAAACAGGAACATAGGAGGATAGTAGGGGTTGTTCATCCATAAGTCAAGCTACAATCCACTCATAAATTGGGTAGGATGAATGCTGGGAAGCTTTCTACTAGACAGGACGTATTCATTGATGCATTCTCTTTTCTCATGTCTACAAACACGGACACAGTGGGATACACAGACACTAGCCTTGTCAAACGGCTTTCTAGAAGTACTCCACTCCATACCAAACAAACTGCCTTTCCTACCTATTCTCAGAACATGAATAAAAACCACAAACTTACACCAACAACCACAAAGGCACTTCCTACCCCCAATAAGTCTTTGACTATCCAGAGTGTCCTCGGACTGGTGGACCATAGTATGTTACCCTGAATTGGCCTGTCCTGTCTCATATCTGGTCTCCTCGGCCAACTCTGTGAAGTTGTCAGGAACCAACTGTGAGCGACTACCTGCTTTCTTAGGAAAGGTCCCTCTACAGAGCTCTCCTGGCATTTGTCCATCTTCACATCAGTAGATACCAAAAAAGACTGTCTGTCCTTGGTAAATCGAAACAAGTGATCCCACTGGGACGGCGACTGGGACTATCTCTGGGTGCCTGGCTTCCTGGATCCCAAGTTCAGCGAGTTCCATCACCAAGTAAGTGAGGTGAAGTCACTTTCTTCAAAAATGAATGAGGTCACTGCCCTGGCAACCACTTTGTTCTAACAGTTGCTTCAAATGGTCCCATGAGATATAGTGTGCTCCTACTTCCTGTGACACTTTCACAAGTCAGAATGGTATATCAACCATAGTCAATGGGGAACTTCTCTCCACACAGGCCTGCTTTGGTCCATCTTCTCTACATTAAGAAGAGAGAGGCTGATTCAGACACATCCTTTCATCCTCTCCAGGTTGTTTGCCATGTAAAATAAGTTTTAATCTCTCAGGTCCTTCATAGCTGCCTACAACTTTTCCAAGGATCATATCTGCATGGAACTCTGAGGTTCTCAGCAGGTGGAAGATCACCTACATTCCTCTATTGTAAGACCAACTCTGTCCATGCTCTTCTGTAGTTAGATTGAGGGAAGAGTGTATGGTTAGGGTTAACAACAGGTTTGATTTGGGTTAGAAATAATTTGGGGGATGAATAATGGTATTTGGAACCTGCAATATTTAAAAGAATATACAGGTGAAATGTAAGTATGAAAACCGAAATGTATGTAAGATTTGAAGCCCGGACGGCTATTGAGCCCTTGATTGGGATACTTAGCTTTGAATTATGTTCTGCACAGATATCTCTGATAAATCGATATACAATGGCATAGGACCTTGTGCCTTGGATGACTGAATGTGGAAGACAACATCCAGTCAAAAAGTGAGAGTCGGTAGGATTAGGAAGATAGTCGGAAGGTTTAGAAAGAAGAGTGAATATAGGATCTGGACCAAAATTTCTTCAGCAATAAGGTTTCGGGTAGAGAGTGAATGTAAATATCAGCACATGTGAAGAGTCAGTCACATTGATGAACTGGGGAAAATATGTAGGAAAGCAGATATCAATAGAGACATTAGGAAATCAGACAAATTAGAGAGTGAGTAATAGGATTAAACATTTTCACAGGGTTGAGGTTGAATATATAATCTAAGGAAGAAACAAACATGTAGTCACCAATAGGATTGACATTTGAGAGAATTAAGTAACCTGGACATGGATGTTTTTAGTAATTCATGCTCACTTTCCATTTAGGCTTTGTTACAATCATCAGTGTGATCTTTGCATTTTGTGTCCAGAATATCACTGTGATAAAATGTATATGTAGATCAGGTGACATGAGTATTTCTTCCACCATTTCTGGGAGCAATATTTTGAAGATGTATCAATTAGTATTGGGAGTACAAATAGGTGTACTTTGTGTACTTCTAATGGTAACATTAGGGTTACGGAATATCATGAAGTGTGTGTGAGTTTTGCTTCAAAAATGATTAAAGAATCGAAAATAATATGTTTAGAAAGAAGTCTAGTGAAAAGACCACTAAATAATCATAAAGGAATACATGTTTTCTGAAAGAGGAAGTGATTGAAAGTGAACCAAATGCCTATAAATTTGTGAACTTGTGGATGAAAGGATATATCCTATGATGTCCATAAACTGAAGAAAAAGTAATGTACCAGTGTTGAATAAAAACAAACTTCAAAATACAAATCGTGTCCCATAGGAATCTAACTGCATTGATGTTAATCCTGGTCAGATACTATAGAAATATTAGGATATATAAGGACCATTCACTGAAGTTAGTTTTCAGTACTAGGAAACAAATATGTATTTCAGGTGGTTGAATATTTCTGAGAATAATCTTGTGAAATGTGAAATGTTGATTATAAATCCACATACACGAACTAGAATGAATTTACGGAGTGTATAATAAGACACATATATTTCATATTTTGGAAAATCTGGAGAGTATATATATATATATATATATATATATATATATATATATATATATATATATATACACACACACACACACACACACACACACACATTAAAATGTAGCAAGATGTATGCCAATCAAAATTTATCATGAAATATATATCATCCACATACCTAAAAATATTAATTTTACTGAACATGGATTTATGTTTAATGTTGTTCACTAGGAAGCTCACCCATAGGTTGAATTTTCAGTTCCATCAGTATTTAGGGGCAGTGATGTATTCTCATAATTTGTAAATTCCAAAGTCAGTTTGCTCACAAGAATGTACGTGTGATACCAGGTAGAAGTCTATATATGCATAAAAATATACATGTTCTTAATAGGCTACACAGAAAAGGAGACAGGAATTTACATATGTGTTAACTTTAAAAACTCATGGAGAAATATTCCAATGAAAGGTTGACTAGAATGATAACACATACCCTTGATAAAGCAGAAGGAAAATCCAAGTATACACCATGCCTCCTATGAAAGGCCTGTATTTCTATCCTGTTAGGTTTCTTTTTCTCCATCATTTTAGGATAAGTTGTCAGAGTCTATTAGGGTATGGGTTAGTGTCAGGGATTCAGTATTTCAAATGGTAAATAGGATAATGAATCCAATGTGTATGCAAATATGTGCTACACAATAAACTTCCAACTCTCATCCAGAACAATGCCTTGACATTACCTTTGGCCCAGTGAGACACAATTAGAGGGGAAGAGTTTGAAAATCTGTGAATACAAATCTGGAATGGAAAATGCTCAGGAGTTCCCAACCTGGGAGCTGGTAGAGGAGTTTCCAAAAGTACGGGACAGTGTAAACACTACACAACCATGGAGCTCTGCTGGCCAAAAGAATTCTGGAGAAACTGCCTCTGAGGTGTGCACTTGAAATATATGTTGTAGTCAGGAGCTTTATCTTCATTTGTCATGATACCATCAAAGCTGGGTCTGCATCTATGTTACCTGGAGAACATGGTTTCTTATTTTCCAATGATCATGAGGCAGCGGTGCTGAATTCTCTCTTTGTAGGTAAACTGAGGCCACTGGGCCGAAGTGTCTCCCATGTGGACTGTGAAGCCATTTGGTCATCCTCCAATTTTCGTGGTGTTTCTTGCTGCTGCACCTGGAGATTGGTATTTGCTTCACGAAATACAAGGAGTTCAACTGGGACACAGTGTTGGAGGGAGTTTTGTGACATGTGGTGGTTCAGAGTCTGCAGGAGAACGCACCAACCAGGCTTCTATGCCATATGCTTGCCCCCTTGACGATAGCAAACTGATTCTAAACATTGCCCTGAAACCTCTCCATATAACAAGACGCCTTTACATATAAGGGTCTTCTTGGTGCACCATATCAGCTAAAAGCCATTTGGAAGTCAATGGCAGATCCACATGGCACCACCACAAATATTTTATCACACACCTGCACACCACTGCTCTGGGCCAACTACTCTGCAGTTTTCAACTAACCAGCATCTCAGTTCTACACCATTTTCGTTATACCCATCAATCAAGGCACTGTCTGGTATAATAATGATCAGCAACAGGACATCCAAATGTTCTTCATTGCCACCTCGTCATGCGAATTTCAAAAATTTCATGGTATTCATCTATCCATTTTACAAGGTTGAAGTTGGAGCCATTTTGGCTTACAATTCATTCAGGAACCATTAAATGGTGAGGAAGCTCATTTCAATGAAAGCTCTGGTACAATCATAAGTGTAAACTTTGCTTTTTGTGTCCAGAATATTACTGTGATAAAATGTATAAGGAGATCAGGTGACATGAGTATTTCTTCCACCATTTCGTTGAGCAATATTTTGAAGACATATAAATTAGTATTGGGGGTAAAATAGGTGTACCGTGTGTCTTTGGATATAGAGATAATGCATGAATAGACCATACTGAGAATAAATAATATAACTGGTTCCAATTTTAAATAATTTTTGAATTGATATCTGAAAATATACAGAAAATCTTATATTGATATACAATCATTCATTCCAACCAGTTAAACATTTAATGGTAATATTAGGGTTATGGTTTATCATGAACAGTGTGTATTTTGCTTCAAAAGTGATTATGGAAATCAATAATAATGTGTTTGGCAAGAAGTCTCATGAAAAGACCAGTCAAGAGACCTGGAGCAATACATGTGTTCTGAAGAAGGAATTGATTGAACGTGAAACAAATGCCTGTAAATTTGTGAAATTGTGGATGAAATATATATACTATGCTATATATTTATATATATATATATATATATATATATATATATATATATATATATATATATATAAAACATAGGTGAAATATATGTATGAAAACAGAAATCTAAATAAGATTTGAAGCCAAGAAGGGCATTGGGCCCCTGATTGATATACATATCTTTGAATTACTTTCTGCAATGTTGTCTCAGATAAATGCATATACAGGGGCATAGGACCTTGTACCTTGGATGATTGAATGTAGAAGAGAACATCCAGTAAAAAAGGGATAGTCAGTAGTGAAAGCTTAATAAAATAGGTACTTGTCACTTCCTGTTTTTCTGTATGCTTAACAAAACACTTTTGAAATTTTGAGAATTATTTGCTAATCTTGTTCCCAGAATGTGCCAAACTGCAGAATGTACTCCCTCACCTGGTTGCACGCAAACCGCCCAGTCGCCCAGACTCATCAATAAACTTCCCTCTCTGCCCTCTCCAAGGAAAGTATATAAGCTCTACTTAAGCTGTTCTCAGGGCTCTCTGCTCTGTTCAAGTGAGTTCTGAGCTCAAACATGCTGGACCCCCAGTAAATCCTTTGCTGTTGCATGATAAAGTCTCTTGGTTGTCCCTTCCTCCGACGCTAGCCCGACCTTTACATATGGAGGTTCCACCTAGATTGAGCAGTTGTGGACGAGAGATCCCAAAGGACCCCTCTCAGGTAAGTAAGGCGCCTCTTTCTGGTTTCAGGTTTCAGGTTAGGGCTTGGCAAATTGACTGTCAATGAAGAGTGTGAGCTCTCTCTGACAATGCCTGACAGTCGTGTTACAGAACTCAAGCCATGTCTCTGGAGGACATCACAGAGGACTCCGGAAATTGAGGAACAATAGTCTCCTCGACTCAGTGATATTTTGATTCGGATTCGGTATTGCCAGCCCATCGGGTTTTGCTGGCAACTCAGTCCTGGTCTCAGTGTTGGACGTCCATTGCCTGTCTTTATTGTCTTGTCTTGTCTGTGTCATGTGTCGTTGCTTTCACTGTTTGTGTATCTTTCATTATGGGACAGCACACTTCAATGCCTTTTTCCCTGACCCTTGATCATTGCACCAAAGTCCGCTTAAGGGCTCAGAATCTTGCTTTTTCAGTAAAGTGCCGGATGTCGCAGACTCTCTGTACCTCAGAATGGCCAACATTTGGAGTTAGATGGCCCCTAGAAGGATCTTTCTACTTCCCACTAATTTAAAAAGTCAGAGATATTGTCTTTTAGCCGGGGCAACATAGCCATCTGGATCAACAGCCATGTATCTTAACTCAGCAGGACCTCTGCAAAGCTCCTCCTCCATGGGTGAAGCCTATCCTTGCCGCTGCACCTGCTCCAACTTCTTCCCCCAGGAACTCTCAAACACTCTTCTTCTCCTTCTCCTCCACCCTCTGTTCTCCCTGAGTCACCAGATTTTACTCTACTGGACTCT
This sequence comes from Callospermophilus lateralis, assembly GCF_048772815.1. Taxonomy (NCBI): domain Eukaryota; kingdom Metazoa; phylum Chordata; class Mammalia; order Rodentia; family Sciuridae; genus Callospermophilus; species Callospermophilus lateralis. Next base: position 2,935,292 of record NW_027512569.1, read on the forward strand.
CCTCCCCCTCCTTATCCCCTGCCCTGGTTCCCCAGCCCCCAACACACTCTAAGTGATTCCCCTGCTGCTGACTCAGCCCCTCGTCCATTGCAGGAAGCTAAGCAGGCCCAGCGCCCTCCAGATAATTCCCCTGTGGCACACACAGCACCTTCTCCCATGGAGGAAGCTGGCCCAGCTAAAGGAACGCGCTGGCGGCAAAAGATTGAAAACCCTGGAACTCTCGGGATGCTCCCCCTCCTTCCCTAGAAGCCAATGGTTATCGATGGCCATGGGGGAAAAATGCAAGCCTACCAGTATTGGCCTCTCTCTTCTTCAGACCTATATAACTTAAAAAATTACAATCCCCCTTTTTCCGAGGACCCAACACGGCTCTCAGGTGTGGTTGAGTCATTAATGATTTCACAACAGCCTACTTCAGAAGACTGCCAACAACTCCTAGGAACTCTCTTCATGACAGAGGAACAAAAGGGAATCCTCCAGGAACCTAGAAAAAAATATCCTCGGACCAGATGTTCATCCAACACAACTTCCCAACATAATCAAAGCCGGCTTTCCCTTGAACCGACCCAACTGTGACCCCAACACCTTTGAAAATTGGGAGCTTCTGTCCACTTATAGCTGGGCTCTAATACTGGGTCTCCAAACAGCCGCTAGTGACCAACTAATTTGGCCAAGTAAGAGAGATTATTCAAGGGCCTGATGAATCTCCCTCTATGTTTCTAGAGAGAATTATGGAGGCATAAGAGATATATTCCTTTTGATCCTCAGGCAGAGAATCAAAAGGCATCTGTCATGATGGGCAAACTGCACTCGATATTAAAACAAATATACAAGGCTTAGATTGATTACAAGATATCACTTTGAGAGATTTAGTCAGAGAATCTGAGAAGATATACTATAAGAGAGAAACTGAGGAAGAGAAGGGAGCAAAGTGAGGTTAAAGAAGCAAAAGGCAGACTAAGGTGTTGACTAAGGTCCTGGTCACAACAACAAATAGGCCAGAAATTAAGAAACAGGGAGACAAGAAGTGATAAGTTGGCCCACGACAGAGGCCACCCCTGGCCTCAGATCAATGTGCCTACTCTAAAGAAAAAGGACACTGGGTCAAAATTGCCTTAGAAAGTGACAGCCAGGCCAGCCAGCCATTCTGACTCTGGAGGATGACTAAGAAAGTCGGGTTTCATATCCCCTCCCCGAGCTCAGGGTAACTTTTGAAGTGGAGGAGACCCCAGTAAACTGGATACAGGGGCAATATACTCAGCCCTTAAAGCCACAATAGGCGCTCTATCTAATAAAAGGTCTCTAGTTCAAGAAACTAATGGCAGTAAATATCGGACTTGGACAACTAAGAGGACCATTGACTTGGGGAAAGGAAAAATCCATCATTTCTCCCTAGTAATCCCAGAATGCCTGGCCCCATTGATGGGCAGAGATCTGCTCACCAAGCTCTGGGCCAAAATAACTTTTAACCCTGAAGGCCCCCAAGTGGATTTTCTAAATCCTTCAGTAGAAATTCCAAGAGTCACGGTTCTAACTATGTCAGTAGAAAATGTACATCAACTCACTCAGCATGGTTCAAAGAATCTGCCGGCATTCCTGAAGGATCAAGAACAGAGTTTTCCACTAACCGACTCACAGTGAAGGAAATAACTGAATTAGTTAATGCTTACCCTTCCAAGCTTCCTGCAGGAAAGCACCTACGAGGTACCAAACCAGGACAATTCTGGGAAGTGAACTTTACTTAAATTAAGCCAGCAAGGTATAGACTTAAATATCTCCTAGTCTTTGTAGGTACATTTTAAGGATGGATTGAAGCCTTCCCCTCAAAAATAAAAGAAAAAAAAACAGAAAAGAAATAGCGCAAATTTTGGTCAAGAAGATCCTAGAAGATATTTTTCCAAGATATGGCCTACCTAAGTTAAAAGGGTATGATACTGGACCAGCGTTCGCGGGCCAGATAAGTCAGGGGTTAGCCAGGACCCTGGGGATTAATTGGAAGTTACAATGTGCTTATATAACCCAGAGTTTAGGACAGGTAGAAAGAATGAATATAACCATTAAACAGACCTTAAAAAAATTAAGCTTAGAGACCGGAATAAAAGATTGTACTATGCTACTGCCTTATGCACTGTTTCATGAAGGAAATACTCACTCTGTTTTTTGTGTAACCTCACCCCCTATGAAATTCTCTATGGTGCCCCTCCTCCAGGAAGGGAACTAACCCCAACTCTAAGACCTAAAGATCCCTTTCACACCCCTTGCTTGACAGATTTAAAGCTCTTGAAAGAACTCAGGGATACCTGTGAAAACGGCTGGCCACTGCCTACCAACCTGGGGACAAGGGGACTCCACATCGATATCAAGTAAGAGACTTTGTCTACGTAAGATGACATCAGGTGTCATCCCTGGAACCCCACTGGAAAGGACCATACCAGGTGGTACTTATAACACCTACAGACATAACAAAAAGAAAAAAAATTGAAAATGAAGAAAGGAAGAAATTAAAAAAATAATAATGATAATAAAAAAATGAAAATTAAAATTTAAAGAAATAATACTAATAATAATAAAATAAAAAAATTGAAAACATAAAATAAGTTAAAGAACAACTACACCAACAAAAAATGAAAATGAAAGAAAAAGAAAAAAACATAAATGCAGTCATAGATTTCGATTAACTTCTCTTAAAGTAGGTGATGCTTTGCCCACTGGGCCAAGCTTCTCCTCTCAAAGGTGGGAACCATTAACTGTGCAGCAGCTCTACGTCCCAGACTGGGTGGGTCTCCAATCCTGATTGCCTAGGGCCTTCTCTTGTGTTTCCTCAAACCAGGCCCCGCTCACCACAATACTGGCTGCATGCCAGGTCTGCTGCTCCTAGGAACCCTGTTTTCATGAATACCTGGGCACACTCTCCCTGTTTGCCTCCCTCAGACCCTAAGTTTGTAGAGCTTGGGGCTGAGAACCCTCAGCGAATTTGCTTGCCCTCCAGGAGCCATGCCCCTGGTAGCTGGTGCAAGAGACCTCAGTTGTCTGCACTGGTGGGAGCGGTAGCCGAGTGCTCCTGAACGCAAGTCCAGTGCCACTCCTGATTCCCTCCGTCTGGCTATGGAGCTCACAGGAGATCTAGGAGGGGCCCTTATGAAAGAGCTGGGAGGGGCTCTTAAGGTTTCTCCACTGTGTGGAGAGAGATGGCTAGGGGATTAAACACCTGTCACGAAGGTTTCAATGAAGATATCTCCTCCACTCGTGATGTCAGTTCTCTGCCATGGTGGTATCTCGTGCAAATGGTGACCGTTCTTTCCGTTTGCTGGTTGACCAATGCAACGGGTGAGTCCTGACTGACTTTCCCAAGCCCCATTTCAGTCCTTTGGCCACTGCCTATGAAGGCTCAGTTGGCTTTTACCTCTGTAAATTCAGAAGGGCCGACCAGTTATTTCAGCGGGATCTTTAGTGCTGAGTCATGAGAAGCAGGCGAACTGGAGGTTGAATGCAGCCTATCCGGACTCGGTGTGTGTGTTTTGAGGGGCCCAGATTGTACGCCCCAGATCCACATCAGCTCAGCATTGCCTAGTGATCCTGAGCAAACAGCATTTAGACAGTTTATGGCTCCCTATGCCCGCACATTTGAAGATGTCAGAGACTTGATCTCTCTGCACCTGCCACCATGTTAGATCTCCTCAATGATATTCATGTTACCCTTACAGCTTCCTGGCATAAGCAAGTTCTTGGGATTGTAACAGTACTGCTTCTGTTTCCAGTCCAGATTTCTAGAAATGAAACCTTGCCGCCATCGCCTCTGCCTCTGGACCACGCTCACATTAGCCATGCTCATGGGTGCTGCGCTGGACTGTGACTATAGCGGAGCCACCGCGGCCTCCGTTGCTCCTCAGCCCGGTGCCCATCCCCTGGGGCCCAAGCAGCTGCCACCATGGCTCTCCGGACCCCTCCTCCAGAGCACAGGTCCCTTAGCAGGGGAATGCCGAATGACCCCAGAGCAGGCTCTGCCCGAAGGTGCAGCGGCGAACAGGTGACCTAGGCGCTCGAGGCCAAGGTCCAGCCTTCAGACGAAAGGACTCGGCACGTAGCCCAGCTCCAACCTCTAGATGCGGCAGCCGGACAATTTAGACAGAGTCATCAAGACAGCCAGCAGAAAGCAAATGGTGGCTCCTGCGGAGTGGATTTTTGGCACAGAAACCACAGCCCAGCGAACAATCCCAGTCCATAAACTCTCCCTGTATATAAAAATATTTTAAAAAAGGGGGCGGAAGTAACTGAGCTTTCTTTGCATCAGGTACTTACAATCCACTGCTGATTACACATTCAGGTTCTCTGCCCGGAGTGAAGCGAAAGAGGAAGCAGATGGACGCAAAGCGCCCATGGCTGTGAGCAGCCAAGCGTCTCTTTTTCCATCTCTTTGTACTTCCTGCTGCTTGGCAAGTGGTCTACTACAGATTAACGGTAAAAGGAGTTCTAACCACCTGCACAAAATCTCAATTAAAGCCGCTGCACTGAGCACCACACTCAGCACTTCAGCAACCCCCGTACGCAGAGGCCATCTTCCCTACCAGGTATGGTTTTTCGGTTTTCGGTTTTTGTTGGCAGAGTGGCTGCCAGCAGAGAGCGTAAGTTCCCACTGGCGGTGGTGGACAGACGTGTCCTGAAGCCACAGACCACATCCTTGCAAGGGACTCCTTGGACGATTCGGGGAGGGACGGATGTGTCCTCATTAGGTGACTCTGCTGCCAACCCGACAGGTCTTGCTGGCTACTTATTTCTCTCAGGTTGAATTCACTGTCTGTCTTTGTGGTCTAACCCATCAGGTTTTGCCAGTTACTAGGTTCTAACCTCTCCTTCTGAACTCGTGTTAAACGTTAACTGTGTGTCCGTGTTTGTGTCACGTTTGTATTGTCGTTGTCTCTGTTTGAGTAACTCTCATTATGGGCCAAAGCCATTCCATGCCTCTGTCCTTGAAGCCTTTTCTGGTCCCTGGCTCCAACCTGACCCCTTTGCCCACGATCCTATCACTCAAACCTTCTGCACCTCCCCCTCTTCCCTCCATTCTCACTGAGTCACAAGTTTGAAGATCTTAGGGTTGTGAACAAACGGGAGCTGCATGATGGTCTTTGTGTGTCTTTTTGTCTGTGTTTCTGTTAAATGTGATGGCATTGTGTGGACCGATGCAGAGTCCCGAGTTCCAACCTGCCTTAGATGTGTGGAAGTAACTTTAGCTAAATTTTAACCTAATGCTTCTCCTGTGAGGGACCAAAAGTCAATAGAACCGCCAGCTTTTCTGTTCTCACCTTTTACACCTCTCTTAGCTGTGTTTTAAAGAACTTTGATGTACTTTACTCCCCTTTGATAAACGAGATTAGGGAAGCACTGTTTTCTTTTCTTTCCATAGTTGGGTTGAGCACGCCAACTGCAGAGGGAAATGCCTGGGGTCTAAGAACTTTGATATCTCGCATAAACTTTTCTCAAAACCCTGTCCTCATTATTAAATTGGCATTAATTGGCTTTGGGGATGGGATCCAAACCTTCAGTCATAAATTTTGACACCCCAGAGTGGACTTTAAAGGAGTCCCCACTCTACCCTCTTGGGGAAGCCTAGCACTCAAAAAATTGCAGGCAGAAAATGAACTATTTGGGAGCTGACTACTGAAAAGTTGGGAGATATAGAATATGCCTGGTGCCTGGGGTCAAACCAAACCAGAGGAACTAATCCTGTAAGTAAAAAGTGAGGCTAAGGGACTCCCAGCAGCTGCCTGAGCCATTTTGCTGTGGGGAACTCCCTTATTCCTTACCTGCACTTTAAGGATTACTCCACCTCTGTTTGCTTAACAAAAGGGAGAATGAATGCAGTAATATGTTGATATTATAGATTGTTTCTTGGGGATGATCTTGGCTGAATGTGTATCTAAAAGATGATTTTTTTATTGTAACAATCTGGTATCTAAATGGGTTTCTAAAGCATTGCACTATCTTACAGTATAAAGGTGGGTTTAAACAATTGTTTAGTTTGATTTCAGATAGTTCATGCTAGAAACCTTAAATACTTAGGATTAAAAAAAAATATTAAAGAGTTTAAATTTTGAACTAGGTAGCCTGAGAAAATTCCACTAGATATACCAGTGCATTAACTTGGGCAAAGAAAATAAATTATGATATGGTATCTGTTCCCCTCAGTGTGTAAGATTTAAAAAAAATGGTGCTAAATTAAAAGGTTCGTCTGGCTTATTGAAATGACATTAATTAGCAACAATCTTGGAAATATTTAAAGCTTAATTTCGGATACCCATGGCAGTGTGTGGTTTTTTAAAAAATTTTTTAGCCAATTTAATGTAACTTAATACTACTTTTGAAATTTCAGAACAAAGAAAGTGGGTTAATTATCCTATAGAAACTTTTTTGTGATGGTGCCATTTATATTATCAAAAAATGATCCAATTTTCAGTTTTGTGTGAGCAAATTTTTCTAGTGTAGAAAAATCTAAAGATATAAAATTTTGAGAATTACATCTTGAACTTGCATCATAATTTTCAACATTCAAACCTGGAAATTATGACATAGCTTTAATGCCTTAGGCATGAGGTTTCTGCTCAAAATTCGCGTCTTTCCAGTTTTCGAGACCTCAGTCAGGACTTAAGTTGATATGCAATCAGCAAGAGACAGATAAAAAGGAGTAAAAGTTTATGTTTATCTGAACTCAAACTAGACTCAACGAATAAGTACATTATATGGTATTTACTAATTACTGAATAGTCATCTTTTTTAGGACTCTTGCTTTTTCTTAGATTCTGTATTTTTTTTTCTTTTTTTGAGCTCATAATCTTTATCCTGCAGATCGGTAAATGTTTTCGGATCAGATCTATTTTTGATCAACTGTGGAGTTTTTAAACATTGCAATGGAGATTTCACCTGAAAAAGCTACAAGGCCTTTACTATTGTGTTATGTGTTACATTTGTGTTATGTGTTGTATGTCGGTATGCCTGTATGTGTGTAAGTCAATATATAATGGAGTGATATGACAATTGACAGATGAGGAGCACTCATGAAAAGTTTAAAAATGGATTCAAATATCTTTGATTCACGTGATTCAAATGGTTCAATTCAAATTGGGTAAAAAGATAAAAATAAAGATGTCTTTAAAAATAGGCGTATAAGTTTTCTAGGTGTTCAAAAACGCCCTAGTATAATGTTGATGTCTATAAAATAATCTGCTTAAATTCAGAAATTTACATGTATTGTTTCAAAATGTGAACAGAAAGAGGTTAACAAATGGAAAAGAGAAACTAAAAGGTTCTAGATATAGATTAAATAGAGGGAAAATGTGTTTCTGGATAAGAGAGTCTATATGATTAAGTAATTAAAAGGTTTTTAGTAAATAATAAAAAAGTTTTGTGTAAGTTGGTTATATGTGTAAGTTTTGAGCAAGTAATCATAAAAAATTAAACAGCTGGTTAAACTAGTACTGTTTTTACAAAATTGTGCCATGTTATTTCTTTAAAAAGCTAAACTTGGTTAATACAAAAACATCAATGTAATTGTGGTGTTAATGTGTTCATATCTTCCAGGTATACAAGTCTGTAAGGTAGAAGCTTCAAAAGAGCATTGTATCAAGCTGGTGTTCTAAGGTTGTATGGTAATTCTAGGCTTAAAAGTAAAACATGTTGGAGATTTATGTCTGTCATTTGTGTTCTATAATTGGACTTCTTTTCAATAAGATATTTACAGTTCCATCATACTTTCTACACTGAGATACAATCTAAATGTATTTTTAAGTTTATGAGACCCTAAACTCTGAAGGTATTATTCTAAAACACAAAGGTAATTCCCATTCATTTCCATGTGAAAACTGTTTTCTTCAGGCTTCACAAAGGGGTGGCCTGAGGCAAAGACTTTCCTGATATTCAGGGCAACATAACAATAGGTAATCAAAAGGCCCAAAGCAGGGTTTCTCCACTGAGACTTTACTGGTCACATTGATATCTGAGTTTTCTGAGATGCTTGCCATTCCCTTCAGGTATCCAAAACATGTCAATGTCACAGAGCTTGGAAGGGGTCCATATCTTGGACACAAAACCATGAGCCTATTCTGGAGAGTGGCCAGAATTCAGGAAGAATACAGGAACGTAGGAAGATAGTAGGTGTTTCCCAGTGATAAGGCAAGCCACAGTCCATTCATGAATTGGGCAGGATGAATGTTGGGAAGTTTTCTCCTTGACAGGACACACCCACTGAGGAATTCTCTTTTTTAATGTCTACAACTACGGACACACTGGGATACACAGACATAGAAACACTTGCCTTTTCAAAGGACTAACTAGAAACAGTTCACTAGAAACCAAACAAAAAACCTTTTCTAACTATTCTCAGGACATGAGAAAAAACCACAAACCCACACCCACACCCACAAAGGCACCTCCTTCCCCATGTTCGTTTGGAGCTATCCAGAGTGTCCTCTGACTGGAGCACCATACTATGTTCCCCAGAAATGGCCTGTCCTGTCTCAGATCTGGTCTCCTTGGACAACTCTGTGAAGTTGTCAGGAGCCAGCAGTGAGCCTCTACATGCTTTCTCCGAAAAGGCCCCCCTTCAGAACTTTCCTGACATTTGGCCATCCTCACATAAGTAGGTACCACGAAAGACTGATTCTGTCCTTGGTAACTCCAAACAATTGGGATCACTGGGACTGGGGCTGGGACTGGGTCTGGGTGCCTGGCTTCCTGGAACCCAAATTCGGAGAGTTCCATCAACAAGGATGTGAAGTGAGGTTACTTCCTTCAGGAACTGAATGACGTCACTGCCTTGGCAACCACTTTTTCCTAACATTTGCTTCCTAGGGTCTCAAAAGATGGAGGATGCCCCATCTTCCTGTGACACTTTCACAAGTTAGAATGGTTTAAAAACCATAGGCACCTGGGAACAGCTGTCCGCACAGGCCTAGTTTGGTCAATCTTCCCTACATTAAGAAGAGAGAGGATGATTCAGACACATCCTTTCATCCTGACTGGGTTGTTTGCCATGGAAGAATACTTTTGCTCTCTCAGGTCTTTCATGGCTGCCTACATCTTCTCCAGGGATCATTTTTGCATGGACCTTTGATGTTCTCAGCAGTTGGAAGGTCCCCTACATTCCTGTATTGTAAGATCAACTCTGTCCCTGCTCTTCTGTAAAGTGAGATTGAGGGAATTGTGTATAGTTAGGATTAATAACATGTTCGATTTGTATTAGGAATCATTCTACTGGATGAATAATGGTATTGGAAACCTGCAATATTTATAAGAATATATAGGTGAATATAAGTATGAAAACAGAAATCTAGGTAAGATTTGAAGCGCAGAGAGGTATTGGGCCCTTGATTGGGATACTTAGCTTTGAATTACATTCTGCACTGAGGTCTGAGATAAATTGATATAGAATGGAATAAAACACTGTACCTCAGATGATTGGATGTAGAAGAGAACATCCAGTCAAGAAGTGGTAGTCGGGAGGATTAGGAAGATAGTAAGTTTTGGAAGAAGAGTGAGTCTAGAAGTTTGACCAAGACTTTTTTAGTAATAGGGTTTTTGTTAGAGAATGAATGTAAATGTCAGCAAATGTGAAGAATCAGTCACTATGATGAACTGGGCAAAATATGTAGGAAAATAGATATCAATAGTGAGATTAAGAAATAAGGCAAAGTATAAAGTGAGTGAGAAGATTAGAAATTTTCAACAGGGTTGAGGTTGAATATATAATCTTAGCATGAAACAAATATCTCCTCACCAATAGGATTGATATTTGAGAGCCTTAGGCATCCTGGACATGGATGTTTTTAGTAATTCCTACTCACATTCAATTTAGGCGTTGGTACAAACATAAGTGTGACCTTTGCATTTTTTATCCAGAATATTACTATGATAAAATATATATGTAGATCTGGTGACATGAGTATTTCTCCCACCATTAAGGGGAGCTATATTCTGAAAAACATAAATTAATATTTGGAATAAAAAAGGTGTACCCTGTGTCTATGAATATAGAGATAATGGATGAATAGTCCATACTGTGAATAAATAATATAACTGGATTCAACTTTAGAAATTGGAATAAATTGATATCTGAAAATATACAAGAAATCTTATATTGATATACAATCATTCATTCCAACCAATTATACATCTAATGGTAATATTAGTATTATGGTTTATCATAAAGAGTGTGTGAGTTTTGCTTCAAAATAATTATGGAAATCAAATATAATGCGTTAGGAAGAAGTATCATGAAAAGACCAGTCAAAAAAAAAAAGGAGGAATACGTGTGATCTGAAGCAGGAAGTGATTGAAAGTGTACCAAATGCCTTTAAATTTGTGAAATGTGGATGAAATGTATTTTCTAAGTTGTCCATAAACTGAAGAAATAGTAATGTACCAGTGTTGAATAAAAATGAACATTAAAATACACAACATTTCCCATAGGAATCTACTTGCATTGATGTTAAACTGGGTCAGTTACTTTAGAACTATAAGGATTTGTATGCACCTTTCACTGAAGTGAGTGTTCAGTACTAGAAAAAAAATATGTATTTGAGGTGGATGAATATTTCTGAAAATAATCTTGTGAAAAGTTGATTATAAAACCACATACATGAACATGAATGAATTTAGGGAGTGTGTAATAAGAGACATATATTTCATATTTTGAAAAATCTAGAGAGTGTAGATTTTTCACAAAACACACACAGAGATATTAAAAAGTAGCAATATATATGACAATCGAAATTCATCATGAAATACATATCATACACAGATCCAAAAATATTTATTTTACTGAACATGGATTTATGAACAATGTTGTTCAACTAGGAAGCTCACCCATTGGTTGAATTTTCAGTTCCAACAGCGTTTAGGAGGAGTGATCTCTTCTCACAATCTTTATCTGCCACGTCAGCCATCTCACAAGAATTTACGTGTGGTACCAGGTAGGATTCTATATGTGCATATAAAAATACATGTGCTAAATGGGCAACAGATAAAGGGAGACAGAAATTCACATATTTGATACCTTTCAAAACACATGGAGAAATATTTCAATTAAAAATTTACCAGATTTATAACACCTACACTTTATCATGCAAAAGGCAAGTCCAACAATACACCATGCCTCCTCTGAACTGCTTGTATTTCTATTCTGCTTGGGTTATTTTTCTCCATCATATTAGGATTAGTAGGCAGACTCTAGTAGGGTATGGGTTGGTGTCAGGTTTCAGTAATTCGAATGGAAAATAGGAAAATGAATCCATTGTGTATGCAAATATGTGCTACAAAAAATCTTCCCATTCTCATTCAGAACAATGCCTTGACATTACCTACACCCCAAGTAAGACACAGTTAGAGGAGAAGAATTAGTAAATCTGTGAATACATATCTGGAATAGAAAATGCTCAGGAGATCACAACCTTGGGGGTTGTAGAGGAGTTTTCAAAAGTAAGGGACAGGATGAACACTCCACAATCGTGGAACTCTGTTGGCCTAAAGACTTCTTGAGAAACTGCCTCTGAGGTTGGGCACTTGAAATATATGTTGTTGTCAGGAGCTTTAGCTTCCTTTGTAGTGATACCATCAAAGATGGGTCTGCATTTATGTGACCTGGAGGACTTGGTTCCTTATTATCCAAAGAACATGAGGCAGCAGTGCTGTATTCTCTCTTTGTAGGTAAACTGTGGACACTGGGGGCTAGGTGTCTCCCTTTCTTGACTGTGAAGCCAATTGTTCCTCCTACAATTTTCGTGATGGTTCTTGTTTCTGCACTGGTATTTTGGTATTTGCTTCATGAAATACAAGGAGTTCAACTGGGACACAGTGCTGAAGGGAGTTTTTTCATGTGTAGAGGGTCAGGGTCTGCAGAAGAATTCACCAACCAGCCTTCAATCCCACATAGCTTGGCCCCTTGTCCATAACAAACTGATTCTGATCATTGCCCTGAAACCTCTCCATATAACAAGATGCCTTTCATATAAGGGTCTGCTGGCTGCACCATGTCAGCCAAAATCCATTTGGAAGTCAATGGCAGAACCACATGGCCCCACCACAGATGTTTTATCATACACCTGCTAGCCACAGCTCTGGGCCCACTTCTCAGCAGGCTCCAACTTACTGGCATCTCTGTTCTACACAGTTTTTATGAAAACAAGTCAAACAAGGCACTGTCTGGTACACTCATGATCAGCAAGAAGACTTCCAAAGGTTCTCCAGTGACATCTGGTCATGGGAATTTCAAAAATTTTATGGTATTTACTGACCCATTTTTCAAGGATGACGTTGGAGGCACTGTGGGTTTCAATTCATTCAGGAACCATTAAATGTTGAGGAAGCTCATTTCAATGAAAGCTCTACAGAACTCTCACAGGTAAGGCTTCCAAAAGAGTGGCCAAAAGATACATATGTTTCATATTTAGAAAAATCTGGACAGTGTGTATATATATATATACACACGCACACACACACACACACACACACACACAAACACACACAGACATTAAAAACTAGCAATATATATGCCAATCGAAATTAATCGTGAAATATATATCATCCATGTATCCAAAAGTATTAATTTCACTGAACATGGATTTATGTATAAGTTGTTCAACTAGGAAGCCCGCCCATAGGTTGAATTTTCAGTTCCAACAGCATTTAGGAGGAGTGATCTCTTCTCACAATTTGTATCTGCCAAGTCAGCCACCTCACAAGAAAGTACGTGTGATACAAGGTATGATTCTATATGTGCATTTAAAAAATACATGTACTGATAGGATACAGAGAAATGGGGGAGACAGGAATTCACATATTTGATAAGTGTAAAAACACATGGAGAACTCCTTCAACAAAAAATTGACTAGATTTATAATTCCTACGCTATATAATGGAAAAGGCAAGTCCAACTATACAACACGCCTCTTTGATTTGCTTGTATTTCTATTCTGTTTGGGTTATTTTTCTCCATCATGTTAGGATTAGTAGTCAGAGTCTAGTAGGGTATGGGATAGTATCAGGGATTGAGTATTCCGAATGGAAAATTGGAAAATGAATCCAATGTGTATGCAAATATGTGCCACACAAAAATCTTCCCACTCTCATCCAGAACAATGCCTTGATATTACCTTCGCCCCAAATACCACATTTAGAGGAGATGAGTTAGAAAATCTGTGAATACATATCTGGAATTGAATATGCTCAGGAGTTCACAACCTTAGAGGTGGAAGAGGAGTTTCCAAAAGTAAGTGACATGGTAAACACTCCACAAACATGGAGCTCTGCTGGCCCAAAGACTTCTGGAGAAAATGCCTCTGAGGCTGTGCACTTGAAATATACGTTGTTGTCAGGAGCTTTAGCTTCCTTTGTAGTGAGACCATCAAAGCTGTGTCTGCATCTATGTGACCTGGAGGTCATGGTATCTTATTTTCCAATGAACATGAGGCAGCAGTGCTGAATTCTCTCTTTGTAGGTCAACTGTGGCCACTGGTGTCTAAGTGTCTCCTCGTGTGGACTGGGAAGCCATTTGGTCATCCTCCAATTTTCGTGGTTTTTCTTCCTGATGCACTGGGAGTTCGGTAATTGCTTCACAAAATACAAGGAGTTTAACTGGGACACAGTGCTGGATGGAGTTTTGTCACGTGTGGTGGGACAGGGTCTGTAGGATTATGCACCAACCAGGCTTCTGTCCAACATAGCTTGCCCCCTTGACCAAAGCAACCTGATTCTGAACATTGCCCTGAAACCTATCCATACAATATGATGCCTTTACATATAAGGGTCTGCTGACTGCACAATGTTAGTCGAAGTCATTTGGAAGCCAATGGTAGATCCACATGAAACCTCCACAGCTGTTTTATTTCACACCTGGCCACCTTTGTTCTAGGCCCACTACTCAGCAGGGTCCAACTAACTGGCATCTCTGATCTTCACAATTTTCGTGAAACACAGTCAATCAAGGCAGGGTCTGGTATACTCATGATCAGCAACAGGATATCCAATGGTTCTCCAGTGCCACCTGGTCATGGGAATTACAAAAAGTTCATGTTATATATTGAGCCATATTTCAAGAATGAAGTTGGAGGCACTGAGTTTTTCAATTAATTCAATAACCATCAAATGGTGAGGAAGCTAATTTCAATGAAAGCTCTGGAGGACTATCACAGGCGAGGCTTCACAAAGAGTGGCCAAAAGTTCACATGAACCCAGGCCCATTGAGGACTACAATGTGAAGTGCATGTGTGTTTTGACTCCCAACTATGGCTGTCAAATATTTCACAATAAAATCATGTGATATCCTGGCTGAGATTCCCAGTGCTCTGTGGAAAGCCACTCTGGGCCTAGATCTCAGTTTCCAAGGGCGAATCTTATGTGTGGCCTCCTAATATGCCAACACAATTCATGGCAATACTTCTTTGAGGTCAATTCCAGAACTCAGTCTTTATGGGGAATCACACCAGAGTTCAACCCCAGGTGGACCCAGTCATCTCTTCCTACCACCACACAAATGACCACAATTAAAACCAAAAAACTCCCACATTGCCCTCATCTTCTTATATATAGACACTCATCATAACCTCTGGCTGGAGGTTTCCATGAGGGGTGCAGCCAAAGGCAGTGTCCAAAATAAGCTCCCGTGCCCCTCATTTGCCTAATGTCATGGTGGCCTGGACATGCTTCCTGTGAACCAGGAGTGATCAAATAGGCCTACCATTAATACTGCTCCGCTTCTCCAATTTGAGGCCTACTGACTGTGTGTTTTAGATTCTTTATGTGAATTAATGTCATGAGAAAACCCAAGCAACTATGAGCTAGCCTCTGTAGGATTTAAAGAATTCACTTGACCCAAAGGATCTCTATTCTCACCTAATTGAGATCAGGAACCTTACAGAGGAAGTCAAGAGACTCTATCCACAATGACTGTTCTTTTAGCCATTTTGGTTTTGGATGCACACATAGCAGGAGTTGGCCATCCATAAGGCAAGCGGCAGTCCATTCATAAATTTGGTAGGATGAATGCTGGGGAGCTTTCTCATAGACAGGACACATCCACTGATGCATTATCTTTTCTAATGTCTACAACCACGGACAGTGAGTTACAGACATAGAAACACTCACCTTGTCAAAAGACTTACTAGAAATAGTTCACTCCAAACCAAACAAACCGCCTTTCCTACCTATTCTCAGAACATGAGACAAAACCACAAACTCATACCCAAACCCACAAAGGCACCTCCTTCCCACAAGTAGGTCTGTGACTATCCGGAGTGTCCTCTGACTGGAGGGCTATACAATGTTCCTCCAAAATAGCCTGTCCTGTCTCAGATCTTGTGTCTTTGGCCAACTCTCTGAAGTTGTCAGGAGTCAGCGGTGAGGCACTACCTTCTTTCTCAGGAAAGGCCCCTCTTCAGAGCTTTCCTGCCATTTCGACATCCTAACATCAGTAGTTAGAAAGAAAGAATGACCCTGTCCTAGGGAAATCCAAAAAGTGAGAACACTGGGACTGGGACTAGGACTGGCACTGTTTAACTGGCTTCCTGGATCCCAAGATCAGAGAGTTCCATCACCAAAGAAGTGAGGTGAGGTCACTTCCGTCAGGAACAGAATGAGTTCACTGCCTTGGCAACCATTTTGTCTTAACAGTTGCTTCCAAGGGTCCCATGAGATGGAGGCTGTCCCTGGTTCCTGTGACACATTCACAAGTTAGAATGGTATATCAACCATAGGCACCTGGGAACAACTCTCCACACAGGTCTCATTTGGTCCATCTTCTCTACATTAAGAATAGAGACGCTGATTCAGACACAACCCTTCATCCTGACCAGGTTGTTCACCATGGAAGATGACTTTTGCTCAATCAGGTCCTTCAAAGCTGCCTACATCTTCTTCAGGGATCATTTTTGCATGGATCTTTGAGGTTCTCAGCAGGTGGAAGATCCCCTACATTCCTGGATTGTAAGACCAACTCTGTCCCTGCTCTTCTGTAAAGTTAGATTGAGGTAACAGTGTATGGTTAGGGTTGATAACATGTTCGATTTGGGTTAGGAATCATCCTGCTGCATGAATAATGATATTGGGGGATGCCACCGAGGACTCGAGAAATCGAGGAACAATTGTCTCTTCGACTCAGTGATTTTTTGTTTCAGATTCGGTATTGCCAGCTCATAGGGTTTTGCCTGCTACGCAGTCCTGGTCTCAGTTTTGGACGTCCATTGCCTGTCTTTATTGTCTTGTCTTGTCTGTGTTGTGTGTTGTTGCATTCACTGTTTGTGTATCTTTCAATATGGGACAGAGCACTTCAATGTCTGTGTCTCTGACCCTTGATCACTGGACCAAGGTTCGCTTAAGGGCTCAGAATCTTTCTTTTTCAGTAAAACTCCAGACTTGCCAGACTGTCTGTGCCTCAGAATGTTTGACATTTCAAGTCGGATTTCCCCTTAAAGCATCTTTCTACTTCCCACTAATTTAAAAAGTCAGATATATTGTCTTTCAACTGCGCACACATAGCCATCCTCATCAACAGCCATGTATCTTAACTTTGCAGGACCTCTGCAAGTCTCCTCCTCCATGGGTGAAGCCTTTCCTTGTCCCTTTCCCTGCTCGTACTGCTTCCCCCATGATCTCTCAAACCCTCTGCTCCTCCTTTTCCACCACCCTCTGTTCTCCCTGAGTCACAAGATTTGACTCTACTGGACTCTCATCCCCCTCCTTATACCCTGCCCTCATTCCCCAACCACCAACCCCCTCTAAGTGATTCCCCTGCAGCTGACTCAGCCTCTCCGCCATTGAAGGAAGCTAAGCTGGCCCTACGAACTCCAGAAAACTCCCCCACAGCACACACAGCCCCACCTCCCCAGGAGGAAGCTGGCCCGGCTAAGGGAACTCGCTGGCTTCGAATGATTGAAAACCCTGGAACTCCCGTGATGCTCTCAGAACATGAGAGAAAACCACAAACTCACACCCACACCCACAAAGACACCTCCTTCCCACAACTAGGTCTGTGACTATCCGAAGTGTCCTGTGACTGGAGGGCCATACAATGTTCCCCCAAAATGGCCTGTGTGTCTCAGATCTTGTGTCTTTGGTCACGTCTCTGAAGTTGTCAGGAGCCAGCAGTGAGGCACTACCTTCTTTCTCTGGAAAGGCCCTTCTTCAGAGCTTTCCTGTTATTTGGCCATCCTAACATCAGTAGTTAGCAGGAAAGAATGACTCTGTCCTCGGATAATATAAAGTGAAAACACTGGGACTGGGACTAGGACTGGCACTGTTTAAGTGGCTTCCTGGATCCCAAGTTCAGAGAGTTCCATCACCAAGGAAGTGAGGTTAGGTCACTTCCTTCAGGAACAGAAGGAGTTCACGGCCTTGGCAACCATTTTGTCCTAACCGTTGCTTCCAAGAATCCCATGAGATGGAGGCCATGTGTGTTTTGAATCTTAATTATGGCTGCCAAGTCTTTAAGAATAAAATCATATAATATCCTGGCTGAGATTCCCAGTGTCCTGTGGAAAGCCACCCTCGAACTACATCTCAGTTTCCTAGGGCGACTCTTATGCGTGGCCTCTTAAATACCAACACAATTCATGGCAATACTCCTCTGAGGTCAGTTCCAGAACTCAGTCTCTAAGGGGAATCACAGCAAGTTCAAGCCCAGTCATCTCTTCCAACTGCCACACAAATGACCACAAATAAAATCAAAACACTCCCACATGGCCCTCATGTTCTGCCATATAGACACTCACCATAAACTCTGGCTGGAGGTTTCCATGAGGGGCGCAGCCCAAGTCAGTATCCAAAATAAGCTCCCCAGCCCCTCATTTGCCTAAAGTCTGGGTGGCCGGGACACCCTTCTTGTGAACCAGGAATGATCAAATAGGCCTGCTCTTAATACTGCTCTGCTTCTCCAAATTGAGGACTACCTACCTTGGGGATTAGATTGTTTATGTCAATTGGTGTCATGAGAAAGCCCTAGCAGCTATGGGCTAGCCTCTGCAGGGCTTGGAAGAACTCATTTGACCCAAAGATCCCTAATCTCACTTGATGAAAGTCAGGAACCTTACAGAGAAATGCGAGATACTTCATCCACAGTGACTGCTCTTTTGGCCATTTTGGTTTTGGATGCGCACATGGGATCCTTCTTTAGATCCATCCGGTGCTGAGAATCTAAGCCACAGCCTCACACAGGGCCAAGAGGCTGATTCAGACACATCCCTTTCCAAAGCAATTAAGCAAAGAGCCACAGATGTTGCCCATTCATTTCCATTTGAAAACTCTTTCTTCAGGCTTTCTAAAGGGTTGGCCTGAGGCAAAAACCTTACTGACATTCAGGGCAACAGAACAATGGGTAATTAGAAGGAACAAACCAGGGTTTCTTCACTGAGAAATGTAAAATCCATTGGTGTGCCACTACCTGCTTTCTCAGGAAAGGCCCCTATTCAGAGCATCCCTGGCATTTGGCCATCCTCACATCTGTAGGTACCAAGATAGCTTGACTCTGTCCTTGGTAAATCCAACAAGTGAGACCAATTGGAGTGGAACTGGGACTGGCTATGTGTGCCTGGCTTCCTGGATCCCACATTCCATCACCAAGGAAGTGAGGTCAGGTCACTTCCTTCAGGAACTGAATGAGGTCACTGCCTTGGCAACCATTTTGTCCTAACAGTTGCTTCCAAGGGTCCCTTTAGATGGAGGCTTCCCCTGCTTACTGTGACACATTCACAAGTTAGAATGGTATATCAACCATAGGCACCCGGGAACAGCTTTCCACACAGGTCTCATTTGCTCCATCTTTTCTACATTAAGAATAGAGAGGCTGATTCAGACACAACCCTTCATCCTGACCAGGTTGTTCGACATGGAAGATGACTTTTTCTCAATCCGGTCCTTCAGAGGTGCCTACATCTTCTTCAGGGATCATTACTGCATATACCTTTGAGGTTCTCAGCAGGTGGAAGATCCCCTAAATCCCTGTATTGTAAGACCAACTCTGTCCCTGCTCTTCTGTAAAGTTAGATTGAGGTAACAGTGTATGGTTAGGGTTGATAACATATTCCATTCGGGGTTAGGAATCATTCTGCTGAATGAATAATGGTATTGGGAACCTGCAATATGTATAAGAATGTACAGGGGAAATATATGTATGAAAACAGAAATCTAAGTAACATTTGAAGCCCAGAAAAACATTGGGTCCTTGATTGGGATACTTAGCTTTGAATAAATCAATATACAATGACATAGAACCTTGTACCTTGGATAATTGAATGTAGAAGAGAACATCCAGTCAAAAAGGATAGTCGGTAGTGAAAGCTTATTAAAATAGTTAATTGTCACTTCCTGTTTTTCTGTATGCTTAACAAAACACTGTTGAAATCTTGAGAGCTGTTTGCTAATCTTGTTCCCAGAATGTACTGTCCCCAACTGCAAAACTGTAGAATATGCTCCCTCACCAGGTTGCATGTAAACCACCCACTCGCCCTTACCCATCAGTAAACTTCCTCCCTGCCCTCTCAAGGAAAGTAAATAATCCCTGCTTAAACTGTTCTCAGGGCTCTCTGCTCTGTTCAAGTGAGCTCTGAGCCCCAGCATGCTGGACCCCAAATAAACCCTTTGCTGTTGCATGAGACAGTCTCTTGGTGGTCTCTTCCTCTTAAACTCGCCGGAACTTTACATATTGACGTTCCACCGAGTTCCGTCACTGGCGGACGAGAGACCCCAAAGGGCTCCTCTCGGAGCAAGTAAGGCGCCTCTTTCTGGTTTCAGGATTCATGTTAGGGCTTGGCAATATCGCTTGCGATGAAGAGCCTGAGTTCTCTCCGACTTTGGCTGAGAGACCTCTCACAGAGACACAGAGCACCTCCCTGGGGGACACCGCAGAGGACTCAGGAAATCAAGGAACAATTGTCTCCTCGATTCAGTGATATTTTGTTTCGGATTCGGTATTGCCATCCCATCGGGTTTTGCTGTCTACTGATTCCTGGTCTCAGTGATGTACGTCCATTGCCTGTCTTTATGGTCTTGTCATATCTGTGTCGTGTGTCGTTGCATTTAGTTTGTGTATCTTTCATTATGGGACAGAGCACTTCAACGCCTCTGTCCCTGACCCTTGATCACTGGACCAAAATTCGCTTAAGGGCTCAGAATCTTTCTTTTTTTAGTAAAACACTAGACCTGGCAGACTCTCTGTGCCTCAGAATGGCCCACCTTTAGAGTCGTATGGCCCCTAGAAGGATCTTTCTACTTACCACTAATTTAAAAAGTCAGAGATATTGTCTTTCAGCAGGGGCCACATAGTCATCCAGATCAACAGCCATATATCTTAACTTTTCAGGACCTCTGCAAATCTCCTCCTCCATGGGTGAAGCCTTTTTGTGCCCTTGCCTCTGCTCCTACTCCTTCCCCCATGATCTCTCAAACCCTCTCCTCCTCCTCCTCCTCCAAACTCTGTTCTTCCTGAGTCACAAGATTTGACTCCACTGGACTCTTCTCCCCCTCCTTATCCGCTGCACTCGTCCTCTCACCCACAACACCCTCTAAGTGATTCCCGTGCTGCTGACTCAGCTTCTCTACCATTGGAGGAAGCTAAGCGGGTAATAGGGTCTGATAATGAACCGGTGTTCATGGTCCAGGTAAGTCAGGGGTTAGCCAGGAAACAGGGGATTAATTGGAAGTTATATTGTGCTTATAGACCCCAGAGTTCAGGACAGGTAGAAAGAATGAATAGAACCATTAAAGAGATTTAACGAAATTAAGCATAGAGACCAACATAAATGATTGTATTATGCTCTTGCCTTATGCAATGTTTCATGCAAGAAATACTCCCTCTCTTTCTTTGAGTAACCTTACCCCCTGTGAAATTCTCTATGGTGGCCCTCCTCCAATAAGGGACCTAATCCCAACTCTAAGACCTAACCATCACTTCTATACCCCCTTGCTTGACAGACTTAAAGCTCTTAAAAAAACTCAGTGATACCTGTGAAAAAAGCTGGCCACTGCCTACCAAACTGGAAATGAGGGGACTCCAAATCGATATCAAGTAAGAGGGTTCATCTACTTAAGACGACATCAGGTGTCATCCCCGGAACCCCGCTGGAAAGGACCATACCAGGTGCTACTTATAACACCTACAGTGGTAAAGGTAGACACAATTACTTCCTAGATCCATGCCTCTCATCCCAAGCCTGCGCCCTGTCCAGACTCTGGCTGGAAACTGGAAACGACTGGTAATACTTTCAAATTGCATATTCGCCATGTGGATAAGGTTATAGACTCTCCGCTTGGCCACAAGTAGTCTTAACCCTCATCAGCCCATTCAGCAGCGACGGCTGATCACAAATTCTACTGGAAAAGAAGTATAATCGATCTCATATAGAGTCAACTTAGGGACCTGGTGGCCATCTCTCCACCCAGACATTTGTCAGCTGGCTATATGTCATTCCTATTGAGATAACCCTGATGAAGAGGAACCCAATAAAATTGCATTAAATCCCTTCTGTATCATGGATAATGGAAACAAACATTATGGATGTAGAGACACGCGAACCAGATGCAGGTTGGCTAGGCTAGATTACTATGGTTGCCTGGCAGACTATCAAAAACACAAAACGTCACGGATGGGTGGGGAAAAAGCCCACTTCTTCTGTATGTCATCGGGATGTGAGCATACAGGGGCTGCCTGATGGAATCCCAACTCCTCATCAAACTCAGTACACAGCATTGGCCATATTACCAATTAGATAACCAAAACCGATGGCCCCCAGAGGGGTCTCTAGATCCTCAAATTCTGGGTGACCTTTTTAACTTCTGCAAGTGCTCAAAAGTGTGAAAGGAGATTCCCCTATGTGGAAGCCTTTTCCCTCCTTCACTTACATCCTGAACTATGCTTCTCCAATAGATCCTCACCCTCAGCCTTCTGCTCCAGACTCTCTGCTGTCACTCCCACCTCAGAAACCTGATTTCTCCCCTCGAATTACTAGATCAAAACCCCCTAACTTCGCCGGTTCTCAGGTAGCAGGTACTAAGGTACCCCTGTACCCACTCACTCCTGTCTTCTCCTGTCAGCGCCTGCACCGGGTCCCACCAGGACCTCTTACCAGCTAACCCAAAGCTCAAACCAGCTGAGGAGAGCCCTCAGACCCCTATCAAAGATGTAATAAAAATGGCCTTTAAAGTTGCTTTGTCATCACTGAAAACAGTTTACTAAGAATTTGAAGTCCCTCACAGGATTTTGGGATACTCACTCCCATCTTCCCCTCTACTCTACCTGTTCTACTGCTCATGTTTTTGTTGCTAAGAAATCCCAAACCCCTTTCCCATTATTCTTTTACATCTCTCCTTCCTCATTCTCAGATCCTCGGAGCTGCTCTCAGCCCCACCTTCCCCGTGTTTCCCCTCTGTACCAGGCCCACAGAAAAGTATTAACTGACCTTCTCCAGAAGTCTTCACCATGGCTGACTTTAGAACTTTCAGCAAAAGGCTCCATATAAAAGAGTTCAATGTAGATAAACTTTCACTTTTCGTACTGCCCTGTTCTACTTGGCCACTGGCTAAAAAACTCAGCACTTCTAAGCTAGACAACCCCTTACTAGTTTTTCCCAAAATATGTGAACAATGCCTCTGGCCTTGAGCTGGCGCTTCAAAGAGATGCCTACATTTCGAAGATTAAGAAGCTACCAACTAGGCTCCTTGGTAACAGCTGGCAGGGGGGAAAAAGAAAGAGAAGAAAAAGCTCTCACCCTCCCAGGCGTCCTTGAAAAGTTAACTTGCACAGAATAGAGAAAAAAACAGAAACAAAATTTGCTTTTTGTTAACTTCTGCAAACTGTGAACTTCTGAGCCCCTTCCCTTACATGTTGGGTACAAAATTCTGAAACTATCTAAACTTGGGGTTCAGGGGATTAATTGATTACAACAGAAGCAATGCCCTCTGAATCCGGTTGCACCCAATTAGGACTCTTTCCCTGTTTTTGTTGCTATCTTAGGTTGCCTTGCCTCGTCCGTCCCTACAACAGTATTATTCTATATACTTAAATATTGTTTATGTTTTCATGAAATGGTCAACAGATATGATTAATTATGTAATGGTGCAGATGTTTCCCAGAGTGCACTATCATAACACAGGTTCATTTGTTATCAAATAGAGGGGGCAAAGAACCCGGTTCCGCTGGGAACATATACCCTCACTATAGCCATCCTATTAGGAATAGGAGTTGCTGCAGGGGTGGGCACAGGAACCACTGCCCTGGTCCATGGGACACAACAAATGACCCAATTAGAAGCAGCAATAGACCAAAACTAAGATATTAGAAACCTCCATCAGAGCTTTGCAGGAATCTTTTACCTCTCTCTCTGAACTTATTTTACAGAACAGTCGAGGATTGGACCTCCACTTCATGAGAGAAGGAGGCCTTTGTGCTGCATTGAGGGAAGAATGTTGTTTCTATGCCGACAATACTGGAGTTGTAAAAAAATCTATGAGTAAATTAAAAAGACAACTTGAAGAGAAACAACCAGAGATAGAGGCCCAAAAATGGTTGTTTGAGTCTTGGTTCACACAGTCTTCATGGTTAATTATGCTTTTATCAACCCTGGCCGGTCCAATAATACGCTTCATATTGTTGCTAACTATAAAACCATGTTTGTTCAACCGTGTAATTTCTTTTCTCCAAGCTCAAATTGAACAAGTTAAACTTATGGCAATACCCCACTAGCAGACATAGAATGTACACCCAAAAATGATCACTTTTATGACTAAAAGTAGCCAGAAGAAGAAGTGGAGAATGAAAGGTTAATAAAATTAGTACTTGTCACTTCCTGTTTTTCTGTATGCTTAACAAAACACTGTTGAAATATTGACAACTGTTTGCTAATCTTGTTCCCAGAATGTGCTGTCCCCAACTGTCAAATTGTAGAATGTACTCCCTCAACAGTTGCATGAAAACTGCCCACTAGCCCTGACCCATCAATAAACTTTCCTCCCTGCCCTCTCCAAGGAAAGTATATAAGATTTGCTTACGCTGTTCTCAGGGCTCTCTGCTCTATTCAAGTGAGCACTGAGCCCCAGCATGCTGGACCCCCAATAAACCCTTAGCTGTTGCATGAGACAGTCTCTTGGTGGTATCTTCCTCTGTCGCTCACCCGACATTTATTGGATGATTGAATGTAGAAGAGAACATCCTGTCAAAAAGGGATAGTTCCTAGGATTAGGAAGATAGTTGGTAGGTTTAGGAAGAAGCGTGAGTATAGGATTTGGAACAAATGTTCTTTAGCAATAGGGTTTCAGTTAGAGAGTAAAGTTAAATGTCAGCACAGGTGAAGAGTCAGTCACAATGATGAACTGGACAAAATATGTAGGAAAGCAGATATCAATGGAAACATTACAAAATCAGGCAAAGTATAAAGTGATTGACAGGATTAGAGATTTTCAAGAGGGTTGAGTTTGAATATATAATCTTGGGAAGAAACAAATATGTAGTCACCAATAGGATTGACATTTAAGAGCATTAGGCAACCTAGACATGGAAGTTTTTAGTAATACATGTTCACTTTACATTGTGGCTTTGGTACAATCATAAGCATGACATTTGCATTTTGTGTACAGAATATTACTGTGATTAAATGTATATGTAGATCAGGGGCCATGAGTATTTCTTCCACCATATCTCGGAGCAATATTTGAAGACGCATAAATTCATTTTGGGGAAACAAAGAGGTGTACCCTGTGACTATGAATATAGAGATAATGCATGAGTAGACATTACTGTGAATATATAATGTAACTGGTTCCACTTTTAATAATGATTTGAATTGATATCTGAAAACTTATAAGAAATCTTATATTGATATACAATCATTCATTCCAACCTGTTACACAAATAATGGTAATATTAGGGTTATGGTTTATCATGAAGAATGTGTGAGTTTTGCTACAAAAGTGATTATGGAAATCAAAAATAATATGTGTGGAAAGAAGTCTCATGAAAAGACAAGCCAAGAAACATGGAGGAATACATGTGTTCTGAAGCAGGAAGTGATTGAAAGTGAAAAAAATTGTCTATAAATTTGCTAACTTGTGCTTGAAATATATATATCCTATGATATGTATGAACCAAAGAAATAGTAATGTACCAGTGTTGAATAAAAATGAATGTTAAACTACACATCATGTCCCATCGGAATCTACTTGCATTGATGTTAAACTTACTGTAGAAATATTAGGATTTGTATGCACCATTCACTGAAATTAGTTTTCAGTAATAGGAAACAAATATGTATTTCAGGTGGATGAATATTTCTGAGAATAATTTTGTGAAAAGTTGATTATAAATCCACATACAAGAATATGAATGAATTTAGGGAGTGTATAATAAAACCATTTTTCATAATTTGAAAAATCTGGAGATATATATATATATATATATATATATATATATATATATATATGCAGAGAGACATTAAAAATAGCAATATATATTCCAATGGACAATCACCATGAAATATACATCATCCACAGATCCAAAAATATTCATTTTGCTGAACATGGATTTATGTATAATGTTGTTAAACCAGGAAGCTCACCCATAGTTTGAATTTTCAGTTCAAACAGCATTTAGGAGGAGTGATCTCTTCTCACAATTTGTACCTGCAAAGTCAGCCAGCTGAAAAGAATGTACATGTGATACCAGGTAGGATTCTATATGTGCATATAAAATTGCATGTGCTTAACAGGCTACAGAGAAATGGAGACAGGAATTCACATATTTTTTAACTTTACATACACATGGTGAACTATTTCAACAAATAATTGACTAGATTTATAACTCCTACCCTATATAACACAAAAGGCAAGTGCAAAAATACAACATGCCTCCTCTGAACTGCTTGCATTTCTATTCTTGCTGGGAGCCATCAGCCAAGTAGGTATGACAAATTCCTTGCCAGCTTACTCCCATGCTGTCTAGTGGAAGGACTTCTGAAAGGTGACCTTGCTCAAGGACCAGGGCAGGATCCGTGTTTAGGGTGTTCCCCCTTTAGAATAGGGCAGTTTAGCATAATAGGAGATTAGGGTGTTCCCCCTTTAGAATAGGGCGTATCCTGCTGCTGAGTTCCTCTTGAGTTCTTAGGGTCAGACAGTATATTTTGGGAGACAGAAGCCCATGCGGTGTGGATTTGGGCAGAGTAGTGATTTTGGGAGAAGTGGATTTGAGCAGAGAAAGTGGATTCCCCCAGAACGTGTTTGTAGACGGCCGGTGTGAGTTCGGGAATAAAGAATTGCTGTTTGAATCTACAAGCTGTGTGGTGGCTCGTGATTTGTGCCCAGCCAGAGACTGCGGCATTTGGCGGTCCGTACGGGGAGCATCTAAAGAGAAGGTAAGTGAAATTGTTCGTCCCTGAAGGAGAGCAAAAGAATGGGTGAGCATTTCAAAAAACAATGTGTTCTTGTTCTGATTTATTTTGTTTTTATTTCAAGTTGCCTGTTCCTAGAACTTTCTCAGGCAAAGTGGGGAAAATGGTTGACTCAAAGTTTGAAGTAGTTCACCTCCAAGGAAGAGAAATTGTTAAAAGAAGGAGGCACCCCAGTAAGACCAAGAACAGTTAGGACATATGTTGATACAATACAAAAATGTAGCCCATGGCTTTTTAAAGACGAGTTATTAAATATATCAATGGGACCATCATGGTTTCCTGTAGAAGGATTTTTCTTCAATAAGAAAGAGATGGCTAGTTCTGTTTACTACATTTGTCTAAGATCTTGGTTTCTACAAAGTTCTAATTAATTTATAAAAACTAAAGTGTTAAAATATCAACCACTAAATATGAAATCAAGTACTCTTTACTTATTAAGTTCCATAAGGTAATATGTTTAAACATTATGTGTGTTTTCATAAATTGGTGAATGGAAAAAAGTTTTAATATTGCTTTCGTCTATGTCTTTGCTAAAACAAGGTTACTAAGAGTTAAGATTCTATCAGGTGTAATTTATATACAAAGAGTATAAGAAGTTTCAGTTGGGTTTCAATTACAGTATTATAGTATCATAAAAAACATTAAAGTCTTTCATCTTCTTAAAGTGGAGTAATTTGTCTAAATCGGAAATTTTATAAGGGTTATTTCAGAATGTGAATTTATAAAAAGGGTTAACGGCTTAAAAAGAGATATAAAAAGATTCAAAATGTGAAAATATATTTTAATATGGAAGGTTAAAAGAAAAAGAAATGTTTCTAGATGAGATAATCTCTGTTTTAAAGTAAAAAGTTGAACTTTAAAAGCTTGAGAAAGGAAGAAAGAAGAAAAAGGTATTTGTACATGGCAGATTGAGACAAAGCTTCTTAATGGAGTAAAAAAAGGCCTTTGGTTGAAGGGCAGCCATGTAAACTAATATTAAGCGATTTAAACAGAATCTAAGCCTCGTTTAAAAGAGTGAAGCTGTAGGTGGTAAAAAAGTACATTTAAAAGTACAGTATAGATGATAATTGGAAGGCTTTAAAAGGTTAATTTGAAAGTGGTTAAGATGCCTTCATGACGGAGGATAGAAAATGCAAAAAGTTAAGACAACTATAAGATACAGATATTCAAGATAGAATTAAAACGTACTTATTAAAAGAAAAAGAGGAAATTGGAAAGGGGTATATATCCCCCAAAGATAAACTTAAAATAACCCTTTTTACTCTAAACTTTTTAAATTTGGATTCATCAGGACTTAGTGCTGCGGAAAGACATATGTATCCAAAAAATGTACATAAGACTAAAGTACTTTGGAAAGATATTCTAACAGGACAATGGAAAGATCCTGACCCAGTGATTTTCTGGAGTCGGGGTTCTGTTTGTTTTTCCACAGGAGAACAGCAACCGATTTGGATTCCAGAAAGACTAAGTAAAACGATTTCTACAGATCGAAAAGAAGATGATTTGACTCAAATCCATAACAGCTGATATCCAGAACTCCAGCTTGGCCATTCTTACATCTGCGACTGTGATTAACCAGGATGCTTTTTTCAATATCTATTTTATTATTGCATTTTCCACATCATAAGGTTCTATTTTTATTTTTTGAGCTCATACGAACCTAGGTTAATGTTTTTCTGATCAGTTTTATTTTTTTGACTGTGGAGTTTTTAAACATTGCAATGGAGATTTCACCTAGGTAAAGCTACAAGGCCTTTATTATTATCTTATGTGTTGTACGTTTGTTTGCACATTTGTGTTTTGTGTTATATGTCTGTGTGTGCGTATGTCCATATTTCATATATGAGGAGCGCTCATGAAAAAATGGATCCGAATTATTTTTTTTTATTCACGTGATTTAAATGGCTTAATTTAAATTAAGTAAACAGCTGTTAAGGATTCTTTTTAAAAGTGGTTAACAGATCTGCTTGTTTACTAATTTAAATCAGGTAAACAGCTGTTAAGGATTGTTTTTTAAGGAGGTTAACAGATCTGTTTGTTTACTTTCACCTTTCCTTTTCATTATATTTAATAATTCTTTTCAGGATAATGTCTTTTTAGCATCATTGCCAGAATTTCTATCTTCATCCAAAAGAATATAACTCAACAAGTATGCTCAATCAAGGAGTCAACTTACTTTGGGAGGCAACGGACTTTGGGAGGAGACGGACAGATTGATAGATTCCTCCACTTTGAACTGCTTACAAAACTTGCCTAGACTATGTAACTATCGTTTGGTACAGCGAATTGTGGTAATGCTGGCATATCTTTGCTGATGGTGTCACCAGTGATCTTTGCTGATGGTGTCACCAATGATGCAATTTTTCCAAAGGAACTGTCAATTGGCTTGGTGTCGTGGCATTTCTGTATCCTCCTCCCTTCTGCTAGTGATGGTCTAAATTTGGGGGCCAATGGCTATATGCTGGACCGGTAGTCAGTGACGGGTATGATCCAATTGCAGTGGTATCAACCTAAGACAGGAGGCTGACGCCTAAAGGTCAGTTGCCTAAAGGTCAGTTTTCCGATGACGGGTAAGAACCATATGTTGAATTGGACAACCTACCAGGCACGGTACTTAAGCCACATTAACCTCACTCCCCCACTGGCACCAAGGCCAAATTTGGGGGCCAACAGAGGTGAGGCAAAGAACCTCACCCCCCGACTGGTGCATAGACCTATCCACAAGTATGGCTGTATGCTGGACCGGTAGTCAGTGACGTGTATGATCCAGTTGCAGTGGTATCAACCTAAGACAGGAGGCTGACGCCTTAAGGTCAGTTTTCCAATGACGGGTAAGAGCCATATGTTGAACTGGACAACCTACCAGGCACGGTCCTTAAGCCACATTACTTGTTGTTTAATTAATCAGAAGGGGGGAGATGCTGGGAGCCATCAGCCAAGTAGGTATGACAAATTCCTTGCCAGCTTACTCCCATGCTGTCTAGTGGAAGGACTTCTGAAAGGTGACCTTGCTCAAGGACCAGGGCAGGATCCGTGTTTAGGGTGTTCCCCCTTTAGAATAGGGCAGTTTAGCATAATAGGAGATTAGGGTGTTCCCCCTTTAGAATAGGGCGTATCCTGCTGCTGAGTTCCTCTTGAGTTCTTAGGGTCAGACAGTATATTTTGGGAGACAGAAGCCCATGCGGTGTGGATTTGGGCAGAGTAGTGATTTTGGGAGAAGTGGATTTGAGCAGAGAAAGTGGATTCCCCCAGAACGTGTTTGTAGACGGCCGGTGTGAGTTCGGGAATAAAGAATTGCTGTTTGAATCTACAAGCTGTGTGGTGGCTCGTGATTTGTGCCCAGCCAGAGACTGCGGCATATTCTGTTTTGGTTTATTTTCTCCATCATATTAGAATTAGTAGTCAGAGACTATTAGGTAATGGGTTTGTGTCAGGGTTTCAGTATTTCGAATGGAAAATTGGAAAATGAATCCAACATGTATGTTAATATGTGCTACCAAAAATCTTCCCACTCTCATCCAGAACAACGCCTTGACATTACCATCAATCCCAGTAAGACACAATTAGAGAAAAGTTAGGAAATCTGTGAATATATTTATGGAATGGAAAATGCTGAGGATTTCACAACCTTGGAGGTGGTAAAGGAGTCTCCAAAAGTAAGGGACAGGGTAAACACTCCACAAACATGGAGTGCTGCTGGCCTAAAGTCTTCTAGAGAAACTGCATCTGAGGGTGGGTACTTGAAATATATGTTGTTGTCAGGAGCTTTAGCTTCCTTTGTAGTGAGACCAACAAAGCTGTGTCTGCATCTATGTGACCTGGAGGACATGGTATTTTATTTTCCAATGAACCTGAGGCAGCAGTGCTGAATTTTCTCTTTGTGGCCAGTGGGGGCTAAGTGTTTCCCTTTGTGGACTACGAAGCCATTTGGTCATCCTCCACTTTTCCTGGTTTTTCTTGCTGCTGCACTGGGAGTTAAGTATTTTCTTCATGAAATACAAGGAGTTCAACTGGCACACAGTGCTGGAGGGAGTTCTGTCACTTGTGGTGGATCAGGGTATCCAGGAAAAGCACAAACCAGGCTTCTATCTCACATAGCAACCTGAACCACCTTGAACATAGCAACCTGATTCTGAACATTGCCCTGAAAACTCTCCATATAACAAGATGCCTTTGCATAGAAGGGTCTGCTAGCTGCACCATGTCACTCAAAAGCCATTTGGAAGCCAATGACAGATCCACATGGCCCCACCACAGATGTTTTATCACACTCCTGCCCACCAATTCTCTAGGCCCACTAGTCAACAGGCTCCAAGGTACTGACATCTCTGTTCTTCACCATTTTCATGAAACCCAGTCAATCTAGGCACTGTCTGGTATACTCATGATCAGAAACAGGACATCCAAAGTTGCTCCAGTGCCACCTGGGTATGGGAATTTCAAAAATTTCAAGGTATTTATCTAACCATTTTTCAAGGATGAAGTTGGAGGCACTGTGGGTTTCAATTCATTCAGGAACCATTAAATGGTGAGGAAGCTCATTTCAATGAAATCTCTGGAGAACTCTCACAGGCAAGGCTTCCCAAAGAGTTCCAAAAGGTCACATGAAGCCAGGCCCATTGAGGTCTCCTATGTGAGAACCATGTGTGTTTTGGGGTGTGTTTAAGACTGCCAAGTCTTTAAGAATAAAATCGTATAATATCCTGGCAGAGATTCCCAGTGTCCTCTGGAAAGCCACCCTCGAACTAGATCTCAATTTCCTAGGGTGACTCTCATGCGTGGCCTCTTAAATCCCAACACAATTCATGGCAATACTTCTCTGAGGTCAGTTCCAGAACTCAGTCTCTAAGGGAAATCAGAGCAAGCCCAGGTGGACCCAGTCATCTCTTCCAACTGCCACACAAATGAACACAAATCAAATCAAAACACTCCCACATGGCCCTCATGTTCTGCCATATAGACACTCATCATAAACTCTGGCTGGAGGTTTCCATGAGGGGCGCAGCCCAAGTCAGTATCCAAAATAAGCTCCCCAGCCCCTCATTTGCCTAAAGTCTAGGTGGCCTGGACACCCTTCCATTGAACCAGGAATGATCAAATAGGCCTGCCGTTAATACTGCTCTGCTTCTCCAAATTGAGGACTACCTACCGTGGGGATTAGATTCTTTATGTGAATTGGTGTCATGAGAACACCCTAGCAGCTATGGGCTAGCCTCTGCAGGGCTTGGAAGAACTTATTTGACCCAAAGATCCCTAATCTCACTTGATGAAAGTCAGGAACCTTACAGAGAAATGCGAGATACTTCATCCACAGTGACTGCTCTTTTGGCCATTTTGGTTTTGGATGCGCACATGGGATCTTTCTTTAGATCCATCCGGTGCTGAGAATCTAAGCCACAGCCTCACACAGGGCCAAGAGGCTGATTCAGACACATCCCTTTCCAAAGCAATTAAGCAAAGAGCCACAGATGATGCCCATTTATTTTCATTTGAAAACATTTTCATCAGGCTTCATAAAGGGTTGGCCTGAGGCAAAGACCTTACTGACATTCAGGGCAACAGAACAATAGGTAATTAGAAGGCACAAACCAGGGTTTCTTCACTGAGACTTGTCAAAATCCAGTGGTGTGCCACTACCTGCTTTCTCAGGAAAGGCCCCTCTTCAGAGCTTTCCTTCCATTTGGCCATCCTCACATCTCTAGGTACCAAGATAGCCTGACTCAGCCTTTGGTAAATCCAAACAAGTGAGACCTCTGGGAGTGGAACTGGGACTGGCTCTGTGTGCCTGGCTTCCTGGATCCCACATTCCATCACCAAGGAAGTGAGGTCAGGTCACTTCCTTCAGGAACTGAATAAGGTCACTGCCTTGGCAACCACTTTGTCCTCACAGTTGCTTCCAAGGGTCCCATGAGATGGAGGCTTCCCCTAAGTCCTGTGACACTTTCACAAGTTAGAATGGTATATCAACCATAGGCAACCAAAACCAGCTCTCCATACAGGCCTCCTTTGGTCCATCTTCTCTACATTAAGAAGAGAGAGGCTGATTCAGACGCAACCCTTCATCCTGACCAGGTTGTTTGCCATGGAAGATGACTTTTGCTCTCTCAGGTCCTTCATAGCTGCCTACATCTTGGACCTTTGAGGTTCTCAGCAGGTAGAAGATCGCCTACATTCCAGTCTTATAAGACCAACTCTGTCCCTGCTCTTCTGTAAAGTAAGATTGAGGGAACACTGTATGATTAGGGTTAATAACAGGTTCGATTTGGGTTTGAAATCATTTTGCTGGATGAATAATGGTATTGGGAACCTGCAATATTGATAAGAATATAGAGGTGAAATGTACTCATGAAAACAGAAGTCTAAGTAAGATTTGAAGCCCAGAAGGGTATTGGGCCCTTGATTGGGTTACTTACCATTGAATTACGTTCTGCACAGATGTCTCAGATAAATCCATATACAATGGCATAGGACCTTGTACCTTGGATGACTGAATGTCGAAGAGAACATCCAGTCAAAAAGGGATAGTTGGTAGGATTAGGAAGATAGTAGGTAGGTTTAGGAAGAAGAGTGAGTGTAGGATTTGGAACACATGTTATTTAGCAATAGTTACAGAATGAATTTAAATGTCAGCACATGTGAAGAGTCAATCACAATGATGAACTGGGGAAAATATTTAGGTAAGCAGATATCAATAGAGACATTATGAAATCAAGCAAAGTATAAAGTGAGAGAAAGGCTTAGATATTTTCAACAGGGTTGAGTTTGAATATATAATCTTAGGAAGAAACAAATATGTAGTCACCAATAGGTTTGTCATTTGAGAGCATTAGGCAACTTGGACATGGATGTTTTTAGTAATCTATGTTCACTTTCCATTTAGGCTTTGGTACAAAAAAAATGTGAACTTTGAATTTTGTGTCCAGAATATTTCTGTGATTAAATGTATATGTAGATCTGGTGACATGAGTATTTCTTCCACCATTTCTGGGAGCAATATTGACTGACTACTACTGACTGATAGGTATAGATTCTTTATGTGATTTGGAGTCATGAGAAAACCCAAGCACCTCTTCAGGGTTTGAAGAACTCATTTGACCCAAAGGATCCCTATTCTCTCTTGATGAAGGTCAGGAACCTAACAGAGGAAGGAAAGAGACTTCATCCACAATTACTGAACTTTTTGCCATTTTGGTTTTGGATGCACACATGGAATCTTTCTTTAGATCCATCAGGTGCTGAGAATCTAAGTCACACAGGGCCAAGAGGCTGATTCAGACACATCCTGTTCCAAAGCAATTAAGCAAAGAGCCACAGGTGATGCTCATTCATTTCCATTTGAAAACTGTTTTGTTCAGGCTTCACAAAGGGGTGGCCTGAGGCAAAGACCTTCCTGACATTCAGGACAACAGAACAATAGGTAAGCAAAAGGTCCAAAGCAGGGTTTCTACACTGAGACTTTCCTGGTCACACTGTCCCTGCTCTTCTGTAAAGTTAGATTGAGGGAACATTGTATGGTTAGAATTAATAGCACATTCGATTTGGGTTAGGAATCATTCTGCAGGATGAATAATGGTATCAGGAACCTGCAATATTTACAAGAATATATAGATGAAATATGAGTATGAAAACAGAAATCTACGTAAGATTTGAAGCCCAGAAGGACATTGGGCCCTTTAGTGGGTTACTTAGCTTTGAATTATGTTCTTCACAGATGTCTCAGATAAATCGATACACAATGGCATAATACCTTGGACCTTGGATGACTGAATGTCGAAGAGAACATCCAGTCAAAAAGGGAAAGTCAGTAGAATTAGGAAGATAGTTGCTAGGTTTAGAAACAACAGTGAGTATAGAATTTGGACCAAAAGTTCTTTAGCAATAGCTTTTCAATAAGAGAGGGAAGGTAAATGTCAGGACATGTGAAGGGTCAGTTACAATGATGAACTGGGGAAAACATGTAGGTTAGCAGATATCAATAGAGACATTAAAAATCAGGCAAAGTATAAAGTGAGGGATAGGATTAGACATTTTCAACAGGCTTGAGGTTGAATACATAATCTTAGGAAGAAACAAATATATAGCGACCAATAGGATTTACATTTGAGACAATTTGGCCACCTGGACATGGATGTTTTTAGTAATCCATGCTCACTTTTTATTAAGGCTTTGGTACAAACATAAGAGTGACCTTTGCTTTCTGTGTCCAGAATATTACTGTGGTATAATGTATATGTAGATCAGGTGACATAAGTATTTCTTCCACCATTACTGGGAGCAATATTTTGAAGACATATAAATTCATATTGGGGGAACAAAGCGGTGTACCCTGTGTCAATGAATAGAGAAATAATTCATGAATAGACCATAGTGTGAATAAATAATAAAAATGATTCCAACATTAAACAATGGATTGATTTGATATCTGAAAATATACAGAAAATCTTTAATTGATATACATACATTCATTACAACCAGTTATACATCTAACAGTAATATGAGGGTTATGGTTTATCATGAAGAGTGTGTGAGTTTTGCTTCAAAAATGATTATGGAAATCGAAAATAATGTGTTTTGAAAGAAGTCTCATGAAAAGACCAGTCAAGAAACCTGGAGGAATATATGAGTTCTGAAGCAGGAGGTGATTGAAATTGAAACAAATGTCTATAAATTTGTGAACTTGTGGAAGAAATATATATGCTATGATGTGCATAAACTGAAGAAATATTAATATACCACTGTTTAATAAAAGTGAACTGCAAAATACACATCATGTCCCATAGGAAACTGCATGCATTGATGTTAAACTGGGTATTACTGTAGAAATATTAGGATTTGTATGCACCATTCTCTCAAGTTAGTTTTCAGTACTAGGAAACAAATATGTATTTCAGGTGGATGTATATTTCTGAGAATAATCTTTTGAAGAGTTGATCATAAATCCACATACATGAATATGAATGATTTTAAGGAATGTATAATAAGACTCATATATTTGATAATTAGAAAAATTTGGAGAGTGTGTGTATACACACACACACACACATATACATATATATACACACACACAGAGACATTAAAATCTAGCAATATATATGCCAATCGAAATTCATCATAAAATATATACCATCCACAGATGCAAAAATAATTATTTTACTAAAAATGGTTTTATGTATAATGGTGTTCTACTAGGAAGCTCACCCATAGGTTGAATTTTCAGTTCCAACAGCGTTTAGGAAGAGTGATCTCTTCTCATAACTTCTATTGGCCAAGTCACAAACCTCACTAAAACGTACA
This sequence comes from Callospermophilus lateralis, assembly GCF_048772815.1. NCBI lineage: Eukaryota > Metazoa > Chordata > Mammalia > Rodentia > Sciuridae > Callospermophilus > Callospermophilus lateralis. The sequence goes on from NW_027512569.1 coordinate 2,970,994, forward strand.
TGTGATAGCAGGTAGGATTCTACATGTGCATATAAAAATACATGTGTTGAATAGGCTACAGAGAAAGGAGACAGGAATTTGTTGAGAGCCACATATGAAGGGGCCCCAGCAAACTTCCAGCTGGCAGCAAATTTCCAGCTGTTGGATGATTATTGGCTAACAGTGGCCCCAGCAACATCTAGCTCATTGGAGATTCTCATTGAACTGTTTCCCCGCTCTTTCAGACTGCAAGCTGATGATTGGCTCACAGCGGCCCCAGCAACATCTAGCTGATTGGCTCCTCTGTGGTGATGCTCATTGGACAGTTTCCCTGCCCTTTCAGACCACGGAGCTGCTCATTGGGGGACTTTTTTGGCTTCACCCACGCAACCCAGCCAATCGGCCTCAAGAGCAGGAGAATTGTGGAAGATGGAGAGGCTTGTGGGTGTGACAGAGACTTTACAAGGAAACCAGTGGTGGCAGTTGGGCTCTAAGGGTTTTTCCTGAGGAGCTGTTTTGTATGGCATGTGTTTTTCTAAAAATAAAGTTCATTTCTTTTGACAAGTGGCTCCTAACTCTTACCCAGCCAGACTGCAGCATTTCCTCGCTTGCACAGGGAGCGACTGAGGGTAAGTGATAAGGTAAACTGCTCGCCCCTGAGGGCAGGGCAAGAGGATGGGTAGCCATTTTAAGATTCCTCTTTAGTTTTGCTTCACTTTTGTTTTAAGCTGCCTGTCCATGGAGATGAGTGAGACGGAAGAAATCCACTCACATATGAGGAAAAACTATTCACGTCTGAGGAGCAGATAGGGAGAAAGGACGGATACACATGTCAGGAGGAAAGAAAGGCTATAATGACTTTTTGTTGTTCCCTTTTTATTTCAGTCTGTCTCTGTTTTGTTTGGAGTCATCTTGTTGGGTTTTATTATAGTAGAAATACGGGATCAGAAATTAGTAAAAACAAACTGAATGAGTGTTAAGTAAATTGTTAGAGGAAGGAGGTGTCTCAGTAAAATCAAGAACAGTCAGGGCATACAGTGATACAATACAAAAATGTACCCCATGGCCTTTTAAGGAGGAGTTGTTAACTATATCATAATGGAACCATCATGGTGAAGATTTCAAAAGAGTAGAAAAGAACAGCCCAGGGACTCAGCCAGTTGGCACATTGCCATTGTGGACGTTCATATCTGCTTTGCTTAGTCCAAAGCCTTCAGTTCAGACACAGATAGAGGAACAAAGCTTAGAGCAGAAAAAGCCATCAGGGGCAAAGTTACAAAAGGAGACTGCTACTAACATCTTTCTATCACCAGAGGGCATAAGTGTCCAACAACAGCGCCACCTCTACAGGAAACTGTTACTAACACCTTTCTATCACCAGAGGATGTAAATGTCCAACTAACAAGGCCACCTCCATATGCTGGGAGGCCCCCAACCCCCGCAGTTGATAGTTCGGTTCCTGAGACAGGATCTCAAGTATTTACATGCCCGGTATTTTAGGTAGGAGGGCAGAGAATTCACCTTGCTTTAAATTTTAAAATAGTGAAGCAGCTAAAAGAGGCTATAACAACCTATGGTCCTCAAGCACCCTTCATTGTAAGCTTGGTCCAATCTATTAGCACCTTGAATGTGATGCCAGTAGATTGGGCTAATATGTGTAAAGCTGTGCTAAAGGGAGGACAATACCTGTTATGGAAGGTTGCCAATGAGAAATTTTGCAAGGAGAAGGCTAGGCGAAATGCAGCAGCTGGTTATCCTCAGAGAAATCTAGATATGTTGTTAGGAAAGGGACCTTATGAGGATCAGCAGCAACAAATTCCATATGATCATGGTATATACGAATTAATTACTGTAGAAATGGTTAGGGCATGGAAGACTTCACAAGGACTTGGAGGATTACAAGGTCAATTATCTAAGTTAATACAAGGAGCTAATGAATCTTATGCTGAATTTGTAGATAGGCTTATTAAAACAGCTACCAGAGTTTTTGGGAATACAGAACAAGCAATTCCATTAATAAAACAACTGGCTTATGACCAAGGGAATTGTTGGTGCAGAGATATCATTAGACCATGGAAACATGAAGATTTAAACACATATATTAAATTATGTAGAGACATTAATGAATAAGAGCAAGTCGTGGCAGCTACAGTAAAACAGGCTTTAGATGCCAGGCCAAGAACATGCTAGAATTGTGAAGAAAAGGACATTTTAAAAGGAATTGCCCCATAGGAGGAGGGTTTAACAAAAGTAGGAATCAAAGGAGTAGAATACCGTGTATTTGCCCACAATGCCATAGAGGAAGACATTGGGCTAATGAATGCCATTCTCAAACCAACATAGAAGGTACTTCATTATCAAAAAATGAACAAAGACTAGGTGTTTATCCACAATATTATGGACAAAGGCATCGGGCTCCACTGCCAAAAAATGGAGAGGTGGGCCCAATGCTCTGGGTCCCAAAACCACAAATATACGGAGCACTGGAGAAACACAGCAACCCCATCAGGATAGTGCACAGGACACATTTTTTATCAGATCCCTCATCAGACAAACCAGAGGGAGCACAGAGTTGGACATCAGCACCTCCGCCAGATCAGTACTAACTCCAGAGATGAGGGTTCAAATAATTCCCAAAGGGCTGAAAGTACCTCTTCCCAAAGGAACAGTAGGCTTATTATTAGGATGCAGCTCTTCTACTCTAAAAGGACTTAGAATAATTCCTTGGGTAATTGTTTCCGATTATGAAGGTGAAATAAAAATTATAGCCAGTTCTCCAAAGGATTTATCAGTAATTTCACCAGGAGATAGAATAGCACAGTTATTAATAATACTCAGCCTACATAATAAATTTTCTAGTCATGCTGTAGAAAGAGGGTCCATGGGATTAGACTCCACAGGTGTAGATTGGGCTATGCTTTCTTTAAATTTAGATTCTCGCCCCATGCTAAAACTAAATATTCAAAAACATGAATTTAATGGGCTACTGGATACAGGTGCAAACTCTAGCATCATCTCTCGTCAAGAATGGCCAAAACATTGGCCATTAAAACAAGCCACTCAAATGCTTTGAGGCCTAGGAGTGGCGACTAATCCCCTTAAAGGTGCAATTGTATTAGATAGGAAGGATTCTGAAGGATGTGAAGGAACTATACAGCCATATGTATTGGATCATCTTCCCGTTAATTTATGGGGATGAGATGTCCTTGATCAATTAGTTTTGACATTAACAAATAAGATCAACCAAAATGCACCCACTACTATGGCTAGACAAGGTTTTAGGAAAAGAAAAATATTAGAAAAACAAGAAGAAGTTATAGGAGCACCAACACAAATAGATCAAGGAACAGACAGAAATGTGTTGGATTTTCAGAAAGGGCCACTGAGACAATAAAAATTACTTGGAAATCAGAAAGACCAGTATGGGTTCCTCAATGGCTCCTGACTAAAGAAAAGATACAAGCAGCCCATGACCTGATCAAACAACAATTAGTGGAAGGACATATACAACCTTCTGTATCTCCCCATAATATTCCCATTTTTGTCACCAAAAAGAAATCTGGTAAATGGAGATTATTGCAAGATTTAAGAACCATTAATAATGAGATGGTTATTACGGGACCTGCTCAATCAGGGATTCCTCAATTGTCTGCTTTGCCAAGAACTTGGTATGTTTTAGTTATACATATAAAAGATTGTTTTTTTTTTCATTTCCAATTCATCCTGAGGATAGTCCAAGTTTTGCATTTACTATCCCTACACTGAATCATGAAGCTCCTTATCAGAGGTAAGAGTGGAAACTACTCCCTCAAGGGATGGCTAACAGCCCAACTACATGTCAAATTTATGTTAACAAAGTAATCCTGCCACTTAGAAATCAAAATGCTTAACTACAAATATTTCACTATATGGATGATGTATCATTTGCACACAAAGCTAAAAACACATTGCTAGAATGTTATGCCACACTTACAAACTGATTAAAAAATTATAATCTAGAGATAGCAATAGATAAAGTACAATTAAAATTTCCAATAAATTATTTAGGAGTTCTATTATCCTCAACCATGGTCAGTCCACCAAAAATTCAAATAGAAGTAGATCAACTCCAATCAACTAATGACTTTCAAAATTATTAGGAGACATAAATTGGATAAGGCCTTAACTAATTATACCAACAGGAGAGTTGGGACCTTTATTTGATATCCTAAAACGTCTATTAGATCCAAATTCACCCAGAATGTTAACACCTGAAGCAAGAAAGGCATTAAAAATCATTGAAACATAAATGGGAAATATGCATTTGGATAGAGTTGATATAATTTTGCCTTTATTATTTATTGTACTACCAACAAAAAAAAGTATTTATACAGGAGTATTTTGGCAAGAAGGTCCATTATTATGGATTCATTTATCTTATTCTTCTCACACTATTATTACTAGGTATCCTGAGACTGAGGGACAATTAATACTCATAGGAATAATAGCAGGAAAGGGAGTGTGTGGAATTTCACCCAATAAAATTATTACTCCATATTCTTTGAATCAAATTGATAAATTAGCTAATGAGTTAAATACTTGTGCAGTAATCATGTGTAAATCAAATGTTTCATTTGATAACCACTTACCATCTAATCTTTTATTGTCTTTTTGGTCATCGCATCCTGTAATTTTTCCAAAAATGACAAGAAAACAAGTATCATGAATGCTCCAAGTATATTCACTGATGAGACAAATCATGGCACAGCAGCAATAATTACACCTGATCAAACTTTTACATTTTTACTACCCAAACAATCAGCTCAAAAGGTAGAGCTTAATGCAGTATTACAAGCTTTTGTGATGTTTAAAGATTCTGTATTTAATTTATTTTCCCTTAGTCAGTATATAGTTAATGCTATAGTATCCCTTGAACATGCTGGTAGTATTTCCCCTTCCTCTACTGTTTTCTCTTTGCTTTCCAGTATACAATGTCTAATCTGGTACAGAAAAGATTCATTCTTTATAGGACATATCACTGCACATACAGGATTGCCTGGAGCCCTTAGTTTCAGCAATGATTTAGCAGATTAAACTACACATGACATACATACATATTTTCTCTACACTAGAAGAAGCTACAAATTTTCATAAAATGTTTCATGTCAATGCTAATACTTTACAAAAGTGTTTTAAAATAACTAAGGAAAAAGATAGAAAAATAATAAAACAATGTCAAAATTGTGTGACCTTTTTACCACAAGTTAATCTTGGAGTCAATCCTAGAGGATTGACACCTAACCATATTTGGCAGATGAATGTCACACACTTGCCAGAATTTGGAAAATTAAAATATTTGCATGTTACAGTTGATACTTCTTCTAGATTTTTGATGGGCTCCCTTCATGCGGGGGAAAAAACTAAATATGTTATAGCTCATTGCTTACAAAATTTTGCCACTGTGGGCATTCCAAAACAGTTAAAAACAGATAATGCCCCTGATTATACTCCTACCTCTTTTAAACAATTTTTCTCATCATTTGGCATTACTCATATAACAGGAATCCCATACAATCCACAGGGACAATGCATAGTGAAAGAGCACATGAAACTATTAAAATGTACTTATTAAAGCAAAAAGACGGAATTGGGAAGGGGTATGAATTCCCCAAAGATAAACTTAAAATAACCCTTTTTACTCTAAACTTTTTAAATTTGGATTCATCAGGACTTAGTGCTGCGGAAAGGCATACGTGTCCAAAAAATGTGCATAAGTTCAAGGTACTTTGGAAGGATATTCGAACAGGACAACAGAAAGGTCCTGACCCAATTATTGTCTGGACTCGGGGGTCTTTTTCTGTGTTTCTACAGGGAGAACAGCAGCCGATTTAAATAACAGAGAGATTAACTAAGGTCCTGACCCAGAGATTGCCTGGAGTCGGGAGTCTCTTTATGTGTTTCCACAGGGAGAACAGCAGCCAAATTGGATTCCAGAGAGATTAACAAAAGTACTGACCCAGTGATTGTCTGGAGTCAGGGGTCTGTTTGTGTGTTTCCACAGGAAGAACAACAGCCGATTTGGATTTCAGAGAGATTAACTAATGCGATTTCTATAGACCAAAATAAGATGATTTGGCTCAAATCCATAACAGCTGATATCCAAACCTCCAGTTTCACTATCCTTACATCTGTGACAGAACAGGGATACTTTTTTCAATATCTATTTTATTATTGCCCTTTCCCATATTATGAAGTTTTATTTGTTTTTTTGAGCTCATTGAGACCTAGGTTAATGTTTTGCTGACCAGTTCTATATTTTGACTATAGAGTTTTTAAACATTGCACTGGTGAATTCACCTGTGAAAATTATAAGGCCTTTACTATTATGTTATGTGTTGTATGTATTATATTATGTGTGCACACTTGTGTTTTGTGTTATATGTTTGAATGTACGTATGTCCATATATCATATATGATGAGCGCTCATGAAAAAATGGATGCAAATTTTTTTTTATTCACGTGATTTAAATGGTTTAATTTAAATTGGCTAATCAACTGTTGAGCATTGTTTTAATATGTGAACAAAAAAGGAAGTTAACAGACCTGTTTGTTTACTTCACCTTTTCTTTTCATTATATTTAATAATTCTCTTCAAAATAATGTAAATTTTTAAGAAAATTATTTTCTTTTAGTGCCTTTTGGAATGTTAAATAATTTTCCTTTACCCATTATTGCCAGAATTTCTATCTTCATACCAGTGCCAGTGAAGTCAAAGATAAAACCAATCTACAGCTTCTGCAATAGCCATCACTGAAATTCTTGCAGAACTTGCCAGGACTATGTATCACTTTTACGCATTGTGAACTCTCTCTTGGTGAAGCCACTGTGGTAGTGTTGGGGTATATATGCTGATGCTATCAGCAGTGGTACAATTTTTCAAAAAGTAGCCATCAATTGGCTTGGTGTGTCTTCCTTATTCTCACTTGATAGAGGTCAGAAACCTTACAGAGGAAGGGGAAAAACTTCATCCACAATGACTGCTCTTTTAGCCATTTTGGTTTTGGATGCACACATGATATCTTTCTTTAGATCCATCCATCTAAGAATCTAAGCAACAGCCTCACACAGGGCCAAGAGGCTGATTCAGACACATACCTTTCCAAAGCAATTAAGCAAAGAGCCACAGGTGATGCCCATTCATTTGCATTTGAAAACTGTTTTCTTCAGGTTTCACAAAGGGGTGGCATGTGGGAAAGACCTTCCTGACATTCAGGGCAACAGAACAATTGTTAAGCAAAAGGCCCAAACAGGGTTTCTCCACTGAGACATTAGTAGTCACAGTGATATCTGAGTTTTCTGAGATGCTCGCCATTCCCTTCAGCTGTCCACTACATGGCCATGTCACAGAGCTTGGAGGTGGCACATATCTTGGATACAAAACCATGAGCCTCTTCTGGAGAGTGGCCAGATTTTAGGAAGAAAACAGGAACTTAGGAAGATAGCAGGTGTTGCCCATCAATAAGGCAAGCTGCATTCCATTTATAAATTGGGCAGGATGAATGCTGGGAAGCTTTCTACTAGTCAGGACACATCCATTGATGCATTCTCTTTTCTAATATGTACAACCACGGACACAGTGTGGTACACAGACACAGAAACACTCGCATTGTCAAACGACTTACTAGAAACAGTTCACTCTGAACAAAACAAACCGCATTTTCTACCTATTCTCAGAATATGAGACAAAACCACAAACCCACACCCACACCAACAAAGGCCCCTTCTTCCTCCAAGTAGGTCTGTGAATATCTGGAGTGTTCTCTGACTGTGGGGCATTCTAGGTTGCCCCGAAATGTCCTGTCCTGTCTCAGATCTGGTGTCCTTAACTAACTCTCTGAAGTTCTCAGGAGCCAGCGGTGAGTCACTACCTTCTTTCTCAGGAAAGGCCCCTCTTCAGAGCTTTCCTTCCATTTGGCCATCCAAACAGGATGGTCCAAAGTAGGTACCAAGAATGACTGACTCTGTTATCTAGAAATCTAAAAATTGAGACCACTGGGACTGGGACATGGACTGGCACTGTTTGACTGGCTTTTTGTATCCCAAGATCAGAGAGTTTCTTCCCCAAGGAAGTGAGGTGAGGTTACTTCCATGAGGAACTGAATGAGTTCACTGCCTTGGCAACCACTTTGTACTAAGAGTTGCTTCCAAGGGTCCCATGAGATGGATGCTGTCCCTGCTTCCTGTGACTCTTTCACAAGTTAGAATGGTATATCAACCATAGGCACCCGGGAACAGCTCTCCACACAGGTCTCATTTGGTCCATCTTCTCTACATTAACAATAGAAAGGCTGATTCAGACACAACCCTTCATCCTAACCAGGTTGTTTGCCATGGAAGATGAATTTTGCTGTCTCAGGTTTTTCAGAGGTGCCTAATCTTCTTCAGTGATCATTTCTGCATGGAGCTTTGAGATTCTCTGCACGTGGAAGATCCCCAGCATTCCTGTATTGTAAGACCAACTCTGTCCCTGCTCTTCTGTAAAGTTAGATTGAGGTAACAGTGTATGGTTAGGGTTAATAACAGGTTTGATTTGGGTTAGGAATCATTCTGCTGAATGAATAATGGTATTGGGAACCTGTGATGTGTATAAGAATATATAGGTGAAATATATGTATGAAAACAGAAATCTAAGTAACATTTGAAGCCCAGAAGGGCATTGGGCCCTTGATTGGGATACTTAGCTTTGAATAAATCGATATACAATGGCATAGGACCTTGTACCTTGGAAAATTGAATGTAGAAGTGAACATCTAGTCCAAAAGGATAGTCGGTAGTGAAAGGTTAATGAAATAGTTAATTGTCACTTCCCGTTTTTCTGTATGCTTAACAAAACACTGTTGAAATCTTGAGAACTGTTTGCTAATTTTTTTCCCAGAATGTGCTTTCCCCAACAACCAAACTGTAGAATGTACTCCTTCACCTGATTGCACGCAAACAGCCCACTCACCCTTATCCATCAGTAAATTTCCCTCCCTGTTCTCTCCAAGGAAAGTATATTAGCTCTGCTTAATCTATTCTCAGGGATCTCTGCTCTATTCAAGTGAGCTCTAAGCCCTAGCATGCTGGACCCCCAATAAACCCTTTGTTGTTGAATGAGACAGTCTCTTCGTGGTCTCTTCATTCGATGCTCGCCCGACCTTTACATATAGAGGTTCCACCGAGTTCTGGCAGCGGCGGACAAGAGACCCTAACAGGCTCCTCTCGGGGTAAGTAAGGCGCCTATTTCTGGTTTCAGTTTTAAGGTTAGGGTTTGGCAAAATGACTGTTGATATAGAGCGTGAGCTCTCTCTGATGGTGGCTGAGAGATGTATCACAGAGCCACAGGCCACTTCCCTGGAGGACGCCCCAGAGGACTCGGGAAATCGAGGAACAATAGTCTCTTCGACTCAGTGATATTTTGTTTCAGATTCGGTATTGCCAGCCCATAGGGTTTTGCCGGCTACTCAGTCCTGGTCTCAATTTTGGACATCCATTGCCTGTCTTTATTGTCTTGTCTGTGTCGTGTGTTGTTGCATTCACTGTTTGTGTATGTTTCATTAAGGGACAGAGCACTTCAATGCCTCTGTCCCTGACCCTTAATCACTGGACCAAAGTTCCCTTAAGAGCTCAGAATCTTTCTTTTTCAGTAAAACTCCGGACCGGCCAGAATCTCTGAGCCTCAGAATGTCCCACCTTTGGAGTCGGATGGCCACTAGAAAGATCTTTCTACTTCCCACTAATTTAAAAAATCAGAGATATTGTCTTTCAGCTGGGCCCACATAGCCATCCAGATCAACAGCCATATACCTTAAATTGGTAGGACCTCTGCAAATTTCCTCCATGGGTGAAGCCTTTCCTTGCCCCTTCCCCTACTCCTATTACTTCCCCCACGATCTCTCAAACCCTCTGCTCATCCTACTCCTCCACCCTCTGTTCTCCCTGAGTCACAAGATTTGACTCTACTGGACTCTCCTCCCCCTCCTTATCCCCTCTCCTCTTCCCCCAACCACCAACACACTCTAAGTGATTCCCTTGCAGCTGACTCAGCCTCTTCGCCATTGGAGGAAGCTAAGCTGGCCCAGGGCCCTCCAGATAATTCCCCTGTGGCACACACAGACCTCCTCCCCTGGAGGAAGATGGCCCGGATAAAGGAACTCGCTGGCTGCGAATCATTGAAAACCCTGTAACTTCCGTGATGTTCCCGCTATGTCCCTACGAGCCAATGATTGACGACAACAATGGGGGAAAATTGCAAGCCTACCAGTATTGGCCTTTCTCCTCTTCAGACCTATATAACTGAAAAAATAACAATCCCCCTTTTTCCGAGGACCCTATCCGGCTCACAGTTCTGGTTGAATCATTGATGTTTTCATACCCGCCTGCTTGGGATGACTGTCAACAACTCTTAGAGATTCTCTTCATGACAGAGGAACAAAAGAGAATCCTCCTGGAAGCTAGAAAAAATATCCTCGGACCAGATGGGAGACTGACACATCTTCCCAACATAATCAAAGCCAGCTTTCCTTGAAGCGACCCAACTGGATCCAGAACACATTTGAAGGTAAGAAAGCATCTGTCCACTTTTCGCTGGGGTCCAAATAATTTGGCCAAGGTAAGAGAGATTATTCGAGGGCCTAATAAATCTCCCTCTATGTTTCTAGAGAGAATTATGGAGGCATATAGAAGATATACACCTTTCAATCCTCAGGCAGAGTATCAAAAAGCATCTGTCTCAATGGCCTTTATTTGGCAAGCTGCCCTAAATATTAAAAGAAAGTTACAATACTTAGATGGATAACAAGATATGATTTTGGGAGATTTATTCAGAGAAGCCGAGAAAGTATACTATAAGAGAGAAACTGAGGAAGAGAAGGGAGCAAAGGGAGGATAAAAGAAACAAAAGACAGACTAAGGCATTGACTAAGGTCCTGGTCACAACACCAAAAGGGCCAGAAATTAAAAAAAAGGGAGACAGGAAGAGATACCTGGTCCCATGCCCGAGGCCATCCCTGGCCTCAAATCAATGTGCCTACTCTAAAGAAAAAGGACACTGGACCCACGAGTGCCCTAGAAAGAGACAGCCATGCCAGCCAGCCATTCTGACTCTGGAGGATGACTACAAAAGTTGGGGCTCAGATCCCCTCCCTGAGTTCGGGGTAACTTTTGAAGTGAAGGGGACCCCAGTAAACTTTGAAGTGGATACAGGGGCAATATACTCAGCCCATAAGGCTCCATTGGGCCCTCTATCAAATAAAATGTCTACTGGCTGCACCATGTCAGTCACAAGGCATTTGGAAGCCAATGGAAGATCCACATGGCCCACCACAGATGTTTTATCACACACTTTCATAACACTGCTCTAGTCCCACTACTCACCAGGCTCCAACTTACTGGCATCTCTGTTCTACACCATTTTCTTGAAACCCAGTCAATCAAGGCACTGTCTGGTATACTCATGATCATCAAGAGGACATCCCAAGGTTCTCCAGTTTTAGCTTGTCATGGGAATTTCAAAAATTTTATGATAATTTTCCAGCAATATTTCACGGATGAATTTGGAGGCACTGTGGGTTTCAATTCATTCAGGAACAATTAAATGCTGAGGAAGCTAATTTCAGTAATCTCTGGAGCACTCTCACAGGCAAGGCATCCCAAAAAGTGCCCAAAAAGTAACATGAAACCAGGCCCATTGAGGTCTACAAAGCGAGGTCCATGTGTGTTTTCAATCTCAATTATGGCTGCCAAGTCTTTCAGAATTAAATCATGTGATATCTTGGCTGAGATTCCCAGTGTTCTTTGGAAAGCCAACCTGGGCCTAGACCTCGGGATCCAAGGTCACCTCTCATGCCTGGCCTCCTAAAATCCCATCACAATTCATGGCAATACTTCTCTGAGTTCAGTTCCAGATCTCAGTCTGTAAGGGGAATCACACCAGAGTTCAAGCCCAGATGGACCCAGTCAACTCTTCCGTGACACAAATGAATACAATTAAAACCAAAATACTCCCACACGTCCCTCATCTTCTTCCATATAAACACTCATCATAAACTCTGTCTGAAGGTTTCCATGAGGGGCACAGCTCAAGACAGTGTCCAAAATAAGCATCCTTGCACCTCATTTGCATACCTTCAGGGTGGCCTGGACACCATTCCTGTGAACCAGGAGTAAACAAATAGGCTTGCCTTTAATACTATTCCAATTCTCCAATTTGAGGCCTACTGACTTTGGGGTTAGATTCTTTATGTGAATTGGAGTCATGAGAAAACCCAAGCACCTATGGGCTAGCCTCTGCAGGTTGTGAAGAACTCATTTGACACAAAGGATCTCTATTCTCACCTGATGGAGGTCAGGAACCTTACAGAGAAAGGTGAGAGGCTTCATTCCAATGACTGCTCTTTTGGCCATTTTGGTTTTGGATTCACACATGGGATCTTTCTTTAGATACATCAGGTGCTGAGAATCTAAGCCACAGCCGCACACAAGGCCAAGGGGCTGATTCAGACACATCCCTTTCCAAAGCAATTAAGAAAAGAGCCACAGGTGATTCCCTTCATTTCCATTTGAAAACTGTTTTCTCCAGGCTTCACAAAGGTGTGGCCTGAATCAAAGACCTTCCTGACATTCAGTGCAACAGAACAATAAGTAAGCAAAAGGCAAAAAGCATGGTTACTCCACTGAGACTTTCCTGGTCACCCTGATATCTGAGTTTTCTGAGATGCTCGCCATTCTCTTCAGCTCTCCAGTACATGGCCATGTCACAAAGCTTGGAGGTGGTACATATCTTGGACACAAAACCATGAGCCTATTCTGGAGAGTGGCCAGAATTCAGGAAGAAAACACCAACTTAGGAAGATAGCAGGTGTTGCCCATCGATAAGAAAAGCTGCAGTCCATTCACAAATAGGGCAGGATGAATTTTGGGAAGATTTATACTAGACAGTACACATCCATTAATGCATTCTCTTTTCTAATGTCAACAACAACGGACACAGACATAGAAAGACTCGGCTTGTCAAAAACTTACTAGAGACAGTCCAATCCAACCAAACAAACCACTTTTCCTACCCATTCTCAGAACATGAGTCAAAACCACAAACACACACCAACTTCCACAAAGGCACATCCTTTCCCCAAGTAGGTCTGTGACTATCCGGGGTGTCCTCTGAATGGTGGGCCATACTATGATTCCCCAAAATGGCCTGTCCTCTCTCAGATCTAGTTTCCTTGGCCAACTCTGTGAAGTTGTCAGGAAAAAGTGGTGAGGCACTACATGCTTTCTCAGGAAAAGTCCCTCTCCAGAACTCTCCTGGCATTTGCCTTCCTCACATCAGTAGGTACCAAGAAAGACTGACACTGTCCTTGGTAAATCCAAACAAGTGAGCCCACTGGGACTGGGACTGGGACTACCTTTGGCTCCCTGGCTTCTTTGATACCAAGTTCAGAGAGTTCCATCACCAAGGAAATGAGGTATGTCACTTTCTTGGAACTGAATGAGGTCACTGCCTTGGCAACCACTTTGTCCTAACCGTTGCTTCCAAGGCTACCATGAGATGGAGTCTGCCCCTACTTTCTGTGACACTTTCACAAGTTAGAATGGTATATCAACCATAGGCACCCGGGAACAGCTCTCCACACAGGCCTGGTTAGGTCAGTCTTCTCTACAATAAGAAGAGAGAGGCTGATTCAGAAACATCCCTTCATCCTGACCAGGTTGTTCGCCATGGAAGATGAATTTTGCTCTCTCAGGACCTTCATACCTGCCTACAACTTCTCCAGGTATCATTTCTGAATGGACCTTTGAGGTTCTCAGCAGGTGGAAGGTCCCCTACTTTCCTGTATTCTAAGAACCACTCTGTCCCTGCTCTTCTGTAAAATCAGATTGAAGGAACAGTGTACGTTTAGGGTTAATAACTGGTTTGATTTTTGTTAGGAATCATTCTGTGTGATGAATAATGGTTTTGGGAACCTATGATATTTACAAGAATATAGAGGTGAAATAGAAGTATGAAAACAGAAATCTAGGTATGATTTGAAGCCCAGAAGGGGATTGGGCCCTTGATTGGGATAGTTAGCTTTGAATTATGTTCTGCACAGTTGTCTAAGTTAAATCGATATACAATGGCATAGGACCTTGTACCTTGGATGACTGAATGTAGAAGAGAACATCTAGTCAAAAAGGGATAGTAGGTAGGATTAGGAAGATATTTGGTAGGTTTAGGAAGAAGAGTGAGTATAGGATTTGGACCAAAAGTTCTTTAGTAATAGGGTTTTAGTTAGAGAGTGAATGTAAATGTCAGCACATATGAAGTGTCAGTCACTATGATGAGCTGTGGAAATTATGTAGAAAAGCAGATATCAATAGTGACATTACGAAATCAGGCAAAGTATATAGTGAGTGATAGGATTAGACATTTTCAACAGGGTTGAGTTTGAATACATAATCCTTGCAAGAAACAAATATTTAGTCACCAATAGGATTGACATTTGAGAGCATTAGGCAACCTGGACATGGATGTTTTTAGTAATTCATGTTCACATTACATTTAGGCTTTGGTACAATCATAAGTGTGACCTTTACATTTTTGTCCAGATTATTACTGTGATAAAATGTATATGTAGATCACGTGACATGAGTATTTCTACCAGCATTTCTGGGAGCAATATATTGAAGACGTAAAATTTGTATTGGGGGTACAAAGAGGTGTACCCTGTGTCTATGAATATGGAGATAAAGCATGAATAGACCATACTTATATTGATATACAATCATTCATTACAACCAGTTATACATCTAATGATAATATTAGTGTTTTGGTTTATCATGAAGAGTTTGTGAGTTTTGCTACAAAAGTGATTATGGAAATTGAAAATAATGTGTTTGGAAAGAATTCTCATGAAAAGTCCTGTCAAGAAACCCTGACAATAGATGCGTTCTGAAGCAGGAAGTGATTAAATTTGAAACAAATGCCTATCAATTTGTGAATTGTGGATGAAATTCATATCCTATGATGTGCAAAAACTGAAGAAATAATATTGTACCAGTGTTGAATAAAAATGAACGTCCAATTACATATCATGTCCCATAGGAATCTACTTGCATTGATGTTAGACGGGGTCAGTTACTGTAGAATTATTAGGATTTGTATGCACCAGTCACTGAAGTTAGTTTTCCGTACTAGGAAACAAATATGTATTTCAGGTGGATGAATATTTCTGGGAATAATCTTGTATAAATTTCATTATAAATCCACATACATGAACATGAATGAATTTAGAGAGTTTATATAAGTCACATATATTTTATATTTTGAAAAATCTGTGGAGTGTGGATATATATATATATATATATATATATATATATATATATATAGACACACACGCACAAAGAGAGACATTAAAAAGTAGCAATATATATGCCAATCCCAATTCATCATTAAATATATATCATTAACAGATGCAAAAATATTTATTTTACTGAACATAAGTTTATGTATAATTTTGTTCTAATAGGAAGCTCCCCTATATGTTGAATTTTAGTTCCAACAGCGTTTAAAGGAGTGATCTCTTCTCACAATTTTTAACTTCCAAGTCAGCCACCTCACAAAAATGTACGTGTGATACCTGTTAGGATTCTATATGTGCATATAAATATACATGTGTGAATTAGCTACAGAGAAAGGGAAAAAAGAAATCACATATTTCTTAACTTTAAAAACACATGGAAAATTATTTCAATTAAAAATTGAATAGATTTATAACTCCTACCTTATATAATGCAAAAGGCAAGTCCAACTATACAACATGCCTCCTCTGAACTGCTTGTATTTCTATTCTGTTTGGGTTTTTTCTCCATTATATTAGGAAGAGTATTCTGAGTCTAGTAGGTGTGTGTTAGTGTCAGGGATTCAACATTTCAAAAGGAAAATTGGAAAAGTAATCCAATGTGTATGCAAATATGTGCTGCAAAGATATCCTAGCACTCTAATCCAGAACAATGCCTTCACATTACCTTCTCCCCAAGTAAGACACAATTAGAGGAAAAGAGTTAGAAAATCAGTGAATGCATATCTGGAATGGAAAATGTTCTGGAGTTCACAACCTTGGAGGTGGTAGAGGAGTTTCCAAAAGTAAGGGACAGGGTAAACACTCCACAAACATGGACCTATGCTGGCCTTCAAACTTTTTGAGAAACTGCCTCTGAGGTTGGGTACTTGAAATATATGTTGTTGTCAGGATATTTGGCTTCTTTTGTAGTGAGACCATCAAAGCTTGGTCTGCATCCGTGTGCCCTGGAGGACATGGTTTCTTATTTTCCAATGAACATGAGGCAGCTGTGCTGAATTCTCTCTTTATAGGTAAACTGTGTCCACTGGGGACTAAGTGTCTCCCTGTGTGAACTGTGAAGCCATTTGGTCCTCCTCCACTTTTTGTGGTGTTTCTTGCAGCTGCACTGGGAGTTTGGTATTTGCCTTACAAAATACAAGGAGCTCAACTGGGACACAGTACGTGAGAGAGTTCTGTCACGTGTGGTGGGTCACGGTCTGCAGGAGAATGCACCAACCATGCTTCTATCCATCATAGCTTGCCCCATTGCCCCCTTGTCCATATCAACCTGATTCTGAACATTGGCCTGAATCCTCATCATATAACAAGATGTCTTCACATATAAGGGTCTGCTTGCTGCATCATGTCAGTCAAGAGCCATTTGGAATCCAATGGTAGATCCTCATGGCCCTACCACTGATGTTTTATCACACACCTGCCCACCACTGCTGTAGACCCACTAGTCAGCAGGCTCCAACTTACTGTCATCTCTGTTCTACACCGTTTTCTTGTAACTCAGTCAATAAAGGCACTGTTTGCTATACTCATGAACAGCAACAGGACATCCAAAGGTTCTCCAGTGCCACCTGGTCATGGGAATTTCCAAAATTTCATGGTATTTATCTAGCCATTTTTCAAGGATAAAGTTGGAGGCACTGTGGGTTTCAATTCATTCAGTAACCATTAAAAGTTGAGGAAGCTCATTTCATTGAAAGTTCTGGAGAAATCTCAGAGCCAAGGCTTCCCAAAGAGTGGCTAAAATGTCACAGGAAGCCAGGCCCATTGAGGTCTACAATGTGAGGTCCATGTGTGTTTTGACTCTCAACTATGGCTGCCTTGTCTTTAAGAATAAAATCATATGATATCCTGGCTGAGATTCCCAGTGCTCTGTGGAAATCCACCCTGGGCCTAGATCTCAGTTTTCAAGGGTGACTCTCATGCGTGGCCTCCTAAAATCCCAACATATTTCATGGCAATACTTCTCTGAGGTGAGTTCCACAACTCAGTCTCTAAAGGGAATCACACCAGAGTTCAAGCCCTGGTGGACCCAGTCATTTCTTCCAACCGCTACACAAATGACCAAAATTAAAACCTAAACACTCCCACATGGCCCTCATCTTCTTCCATATAGTCACTTATCTTCACCTCTGACTGGAGTTTTCCATTTGGGGCTCAGCCTAAGACAATGTCCAAATTAAGCTCGCTTGCCCCTTATTGGCCTGTAGTCAGGGTGGCCTGGACATCCTTCCTGTAAACCAGAAGTGATCAAATAAGCCTGCCATTAATACTGCTCTATTTCTCCCATTTGAGGACTACTAATTTCAGGAATAGATTTTTTTTTTAAAGAGAGTGAGAGAGAGACAGAGAGGGAGAGAGAGAGAGAATATTAATATTTATTTATTTTTTTAGTTCTCGGCGGACACAACATCTTTGTTTGTATGTGGTGCGGAGCATCGAACCCCGGCAGCACGCATGCCAGGGGAGCGCGCCACCGCTTGAGCCACATCCCCAGCCCAGGAATAGATTTTTTATGTGATTTGGAGTCATGCGAAAACCCAAGCACCTCTGCAGGGCTTTGAAGAACTCATTTGACCCAAAGAACACCTATTCTCCTGATGGAGGTCAGGAACCTCACAGAGGAAGGGGAGAGATTTCATCCACAATGAGTGACTTTTTGTTATTATGGTTTTGGATGCACACATGAGATCATTCTATTGATCCATCAGGTGCTGAGAATCTATGCCACAGCCACACACAGGGCCAAGAGGCTAATTCAGACACATCCCTTTCCAAAGCAATTAAGCGAAGAGCCACAATTGATGCCCATTCATTTCCATTTGAAAACTGTTTCCTTCAGGCTTCACAAAGGGGTGGCCTGAGGCAAAGACCTTCCTGACATTCAGTGCAACAAAACAATAAGTAAGCAAACGGCCCAAAGCAGGGTTTCTCCACTGAGACTTTCCTGGTCACCATGATATCCAAGTTTTCTGAGATGCTCGCCATTCTCTTCAGCTCTCCAGTACATGGCCATGTCACAGAGCTTGGAGGTGGTACATATCTTGGACACAAAACCATGAGCCTATTCTGGAGAGTGGCCAGAATTCAGGAAGAAAACATCAACTTAGGAAGATAGCAGGTGTTGCCCATCGATAAGACAAGCTGCAGTCCATTCATAAATTGGCCAGAAATAATTAGGGGAAGATTTATACTAGACAGGACACATCCATTAATGCATTCTCTTTTCTAATGTCTATAACAACGGACATACTGGGATACAAAGACAAAGAAACACTCACCTTGTCAAACAACATACTAGAAACTGTCCACTCCAAACCAAACAAACTGCCTTTCCAACCTATTCTCAGAACATGAGACAAAACCACAAATCCACACGCACTCCCACAATGGCACCTCCTTCCCCCAAGTAGGTCTGTGACCATCTGGAGTGTCCTCTGAATGGTGGGCCATACTATGATCCCCAGAAATGGCCTGTCCTCTCTCAGATCTGGTTTCCTTGGCCAACTCTGTGAAGTTGTCAGGATAAAGTGGTAAGCCACTGCCTGCTTTCTCAGAAAAGGTCCGACTTCAGAGCTTTCCTGGCTTTTGGCCATCCTCCAATCAGTAGTTACCAAGAAAGACTCACTCTGTCCTTGGTAAATCCTAACAAGTGAGCCCACTGAGACTGGGACTGGGACTGGGACTGCCTCTGGGTGCCTGGCTTCTTGGAAACCAAGTTCAGAGAGTTCCATCACCAAGAAAATGAGGTTTGCCACTTTCTTTGGAACTGAATGAGGTCACTGCCTTGGCAACCACTTTGTCCCAACAGTTGCTTCCAAGGGTCCCATGAGATGGAGTCAGCCCCTACTTATTGTGACAATTTCACAAGTTAGAATGGTATATCAACCATTGGCTCCCGGGAACAGCTCTCCACACAGGCCTGGTTCGGTCCATTTTCTCTAAAATAAGAATAGAGAGGCTGATTCAGACACATCCCTCATCCAGACCAGGTTGTTTGCCATGGAAGATGAATTTTGCTCTCTCAGGTCCTACATACATACCTACAACTTCTCCAGGTATCATTTCTGCATGGACATTTGAGGTTCTCATCAGGTGGAAAGTCCACTACTTTCCTGTATTGTAAGAACCACTCTGTCCCTGCTCTTCTGTAAAATGAGATTGAGGGAACAGTGTATGTTTAGGGATAGTAACAGGTTTGTTTTGGGTTAGTAATCATTTCCTGCGATATTTACAAGTATACAGAGGTAAAATATAAGTATGAAAACAGAAATCTCGGTATGATTTGAAGCCCAGAAGGGCATTGCGCCCTTGATTGGGATACTTAGATTTGAATTATGTTCTGCAAAGATGTCTCAGATAACACGATATACAATGGCATAGAACCTTTTACCTTGAATGATTGAATGTAGAAGAGAACATCCAATCAAAAAGGGATAGTCAGTAGGATTAGGAAGATATTCCGTAGGTTTAAGAAGAAGAGTGAATATACGATTTGGAACAAAAGGTCTTTAGCAATAGGGTTTCGGTTAGAGAGTGAATGTAAATGTCAGGACATATGAAGAGTCACTCAGTATGATGAACTGGGGAAAATATGTAGCAACGCAAATATCAATAGAGGCATTACAAAATCAGGCAAAGTATAATGTGAGTGACTGGATTAGACACTTTCAACAGGGTTGAGTTTGAATACATAATCTTAGGAAGAAACAAATATGTAGTCACCAATTGAATTGACATTTGAGAGCAAAAGGCAACCTATACATGGATGTTTTTAGTAATCTATGTTCACTTTCCATTTAGGCTTTGATACAGTCATAACTATGACCTTTACATTTTTTTCCAGAATATTCCTGTGATAAAATGTATATGTAGATCAGGTGACATGAGTATTTCTTCCACCATTTCTAGGAGCAATATATTCAAGATGTAAAATTAGTATTAGGGGTACAAAGAGGTGTACCCTGTGTCTATAAATATAGAGATAAAGCATGAATAGACCATACTGTGAATAAATAATAAAACTTGTTCCAACTTTAAGTAATGGATTGAGCTGATATCTGAATATATACAGGAAATCTTATATTGATATACAATCATTCATTCCAACCAGTAATACATCTAATGGTAATATTAGCGTTATGGTGTATCGTGAAGAATTTGTGAGTTTTGCTTCAAAAATGTTTTTGGAAATCGAAAATAATGTGTTTTGAAAGAAGTCTCATGAAAAAAACAGTCAAGAAACCTGGAGGAATACATGTGTTCTGACGCAGGAAGTGATTAAAAGTGAAGCAAATGCCTATAAATTTGTGAATTTTTGAATAAAATATATATCCTACGATGTGCAACATCTGTAGGATAAAACACTGTACCTCAGATGATTGAATGTAAAAGAGAACATCCAGTCAAAAAGTGGTAGTCAGGAGGATTAGGAAGTTAGTAAGTTTAGGAAGAAAAGTGAGTCTAGGAGTTGGACCAAGACTTATTTAGTAATAGGATTTTCGTTAGAGAGTGAATGTAAATGTCAGCAAATCTGAAGAATCAGTCACTATGATGAACTGGGCAAAATATGTAGGAAAATAGATATCAATAGTGACATTAGGAAATCAGGCAAAGTATAAAGTGAGTGATAGGTTTAGACATTTTCAACAGGGTTGAGGTTGAATATATAATCTTAGGATGAAACAGATATGTACTCACCAATAGGATTGACATTTAAGAGCCTTAGGCATCCTGGACAGGGATGTTTTTAGTAATTTATACTCACATTCAATTTAGGAGTTGGTACAGACATAAGTGTGATGTTTGCATTTTTTTTTCCAAAATATTACTGTGATAAAATATATATGTAGTTCTGGTGACATGAGTATTTATTCTACCATTAAGGGGAGCTATATTTTGAAAACTCATTAAATAGTATTGGGGATAAAAATAGGTGTACGCTGTTTCTATGAATATAGAGATGATGCATGAATAGTCCATACTGTGAATAAATAATATAACTGGTATCAAATTTGGAAATTGGAATAAATTGATATCTGAAAATATACAGGAAATCTTACATTGATATACAATCATTCATTCCATCCAATTATACATCTAATGGTAATGTAAGTGTTATGGTTTATCATAAAGAGAGTGTGAGTTTTGCTTCAAAAAGATTATGGAAATCAAAAATAATGCGTTAGGAAGAACTATCATGAAAAAACCAGTCAAAAAAAAAAAAGGAGGAATACGTGTGATCTTAAGCAGGAAGTGATTGAAAGTGTACCAAATGCATTTAAATTTGTGAAATGTGGATGAAATCTATTTTCTAAGATGTCCATAAACTGAAGAAATAGTAATGTACCAGTGTTCAATAAAAATGAACATCAAAATGCACAACATTTCCCATAGGAATCTACTTGTATTGATGTTAACCTGGGTCAGTTACTGTAGAAACATAAGGATTTGTATGCACCCTTCACTGAAGTGAGTTTTCAGTACTAGAAAACAAATATGTATTTGAGGTGGATGAATATATCTGAAAATAATCTTGTGAAATTTGATTATAAAACCACATACATGAACATGAATGAATTTAGGGAGTGTATAATAAGAGACATATATTTCATATTTTGAAAAATCTAGAGAGTGTAGATTTTTCACAAAACACATACAGAGATATAAAAAAGTAGCAATATATATGACAATCGAAATTTATCATGAAATACATATCATACACAGATCCAAAAATATTTATTTTACTGAATATGGATTTATGTATAATGTTGTTCAACTAGGAAGCTCACCCATTGGTCGAATTTTCAGTTCCAACAGCGTTTAGGAGGAGTGATCTCTTCTCACAATTTGTATCTGCCACGTCAGCCACCTCACAAGAATGTACGTGTGGTACCAGGTAGGATTCTATATGTGCATATAAAAATACATGTGCTGAATAGGCAACAGATAAGGGGAGACAGGAATTCACATAATTGATACCTTTCAAAACACATGAAGAACTATTTCAATTAATAATTGACCAGATTTATAACACCTACACTTTATCATACAAAAGGCAAGTCCAACTATACACCATGCCTCCTCTGAACTGCTTGTATTTCTATTCTGTTTGGGTTATTTTTCTCCATCATATTAGGATTAGTAGTCAGAGTCTAGTAGGGTGTGGGTTAGTGTCAGGATTTCAGTAATTCGAATGGAAAATAGGAAAATGAATCCATTGTGTATGCAAATATGTGCTACAAAAAATCTTCCCAGTCTCATTCAGAACAATGCCTTGACATTACCTTCACCCCAAGTAAGACACAATTAGAGGAGAAGAATTAGTAAATCTGTGAATACATATCTGGAATGGAAAATGCTCAGGAGACCCCAACCTTGGGGGTTGTAAAGGACTTTTCAAAAGTAAGGGACAGGATGAACACTCCACAATCATGCAACTCTGCTGGCCTAAATACTTCTTGAGGAACTGCCTCTGAGGTTGGGCACTTGAACTACATGTTGTTCTCAGGAGATTTACTGTCCTTTGTAGTGATACCATCAAAGATGGGTCTGCATTTATGTGACCTGGAGGACTTGGTTCCTTATTCTCCAAAGAACATGAGCCAGCAGTGCTGTATTCTCTCTTTGTAGGTAATCTGTGGCCACTGGGGTGCTAAGGGTCTCTCTGTCTTGACTGTGAAGCCAATTGGTCATCCTACAATTGTCGTGGTGTTTCTTGCTTCTGTACTGGGGTTTTTGTATTTGCTTCATGAAATACAAAGAGTTCAACTGGGACACAGAGCAGGAGGGAGTTCTGTCATGTGTGGAGGGTTAGGGTCTTCAGGAGAATTCACCAACCAGGCTTCTACCCCACATAGCTTGCCCCCTTGTCCATAACAAACTGATTCTGAACATTGCCCTGAAACCTCTCCATATAACAAGATGCCTTTACATATAAGGGTCTGCTGGCTGCAACACGTCAGCCAAAAGCCACTCGGAAGTCAATGGCAGATCCACATGGCCCCACCACAGATGTTTTATCACACACCTGCACACCACAACTCTGGGCCCACTTCTCATCAGCAGGCTCCAACTTACTGGCATCTCTCTTCTACACAAATTTCATGAAACAGAGTCAGTCAAGGCACTGTCTGGTACATTCATGATCAGCAAGAAGACATCCAAAGTTTCTCTAGTGACACTTGGTCATGGGAATTTCAAAAATTTCATGGTATTTATTAAGCCATGTTTCAAGGATGAAGTTTGTGGCACTGTGGGTTTCAATTCATTCAGGAACCATTAAATGTTGAGGAAGCTCATTTCAATGAAAGCTCTACAGAACTCTCACAGGTAAGGCTTCCCAAAGAGTGGCCAAAAGACACATATATTTCATATGTTTAAAAATCTGGACACTGTATATATATATATATATATATATATATATATATATATATATATACATACACACACACACACACACACACACACACACACATACACAGAGACATTAAAAACTAGCAATATATATACCAATCAAAATTCATCGTGGAATATATATCATCCACGTATCCAAAAATATTCATTTTACTGAACATGGATTTATGTATAAAGTTGTTCAACTAGGAAGCCCATCCATAAGTTGAATTTTCAGTTCCAACAGCGTTTAGGAGGAGTGATCTCTTCTCACAATTTGTATCTGACATGTCAGCCACCTCACAAGAAAGTACGTGTGATACAAGGTACGATTTTATACGTGCATATAAAAATACATGTACTGAATAGGATACAGAGAAATGGGGGAGAAAGGAATTCACATATTTGATAAATTTAAAAACACATGGAGAACTCTTTAAACAAAAAATTGACTAGATTTATAACTCCTACGCTATATAATGGAAAAGGCAAGTCCAAATGTACACCATGCCTCCTCTGATTTTCTTGTATTTCTATTCTGTTTGGGTTATTATTCTCCATCATGTTAGGAATAGTAGTCAGAGTCTAGTAGGGTATGGTATAGTGTCAGGGATTGAGTATTTTCAATGAAAAATTGGAAAATGAATCCAATGTGTATACAAATATGTGCTACACAAAAATCTTTCCACTCTCATCGAGAACAATGCCTTGACATTACCTTCGCCCCAAATACGACATTTAGAGGAGATGAGTTAGAAAATCTGTGAATACATATCAGGAATTGAATATGCTCAGGAGTTAAGAAACTTGGAGGTGGAAGAGGAGTTTCCAAAAGTAAGTGACATGGTAAACACTCCACAAACATGAAGCTCTGCTGGCCTAAAAACTTCTGGAGAAAATGCCTCTGAGATTGGGCACTTGAAATATATGTGGTTGTCAGGAGCTTTAGCTTCCTTTGTAGTAAGACCATCAAAGATGTGTCTTCATCTATGTGACCTGGAGGACATGGTATCTTATTTTCCAATGAACATGAGGCTGCAGTGCTGAAATCTCTCTTTGTAGGTCTACTGTGGCCACTGGGTTCTAAGTGTCTCCTCGTGTGGACTGTGAACCCATTTGCTCATCCTCCAATTTTTGTGGTTTTTCTTGCTGCTGCACTGGGAGTTCGGTATTTGCTTCACGAAATACAAGGAGTTCAACTGGGACACAGTGCTGGAGGGCGTTCTGTCACGTGTGGTGGGACAGGGCCTGTAGGATTATGCACCAACCAGGCTTATGTCCAACATAGCTTGCCCCCTTCACCAAAGCAACCTGATTCTGAAATTGCCCTGAAACCTATCCATACAACATGATGCCTTTACATATAAGGGTCTGCTGACTGCACAATGTCAGTCACAAGCCATTTGGAAGCCAATGGTAGATCCACATGAAACCACCCCAGCTGTTTTATCTCACACCTGCCCACCTTTGCTCTAGGCCCACTATTCATCAGGCTCCAACTAACTGGCATCTCTGATCTACACCATTTTCGTGAAACCCGGTCAATCAAGGCAGTGTCTGGCACACTCATGATCAGCAACAGGATATCCAGTGGTTCTCCTGTGCCACCTGGTCATGGGAATTTCAAAAATTTTATGGTATATATGGAGCCATTTTTCAAGAATGAAGTTGGAGGCACTGAGTGTTTCAATTATTTCAATAACCATTAAAAGGTGAGGAAGCTATTTTCAATGAAATCTCTGGAGGACTCTCACAGCCAAGGCTTCCCAAAGAGTGGCCAAAATGTCACATGAAGCCAGACACATTGAGGTCTACAATGTGAGTCCATGTGTGTTTTGACTCTCAACTATGGCTGCCAAATCTTTCACAATAAAATCATGTGATATTTTGGCTGAGATTCCCAGTGCTCTGTGGAAAGCCACCCAGGGCCTAGATCTCAGTTTCCAAGGGCGAATCTTATGCGTGGCCTCCTAATATGCCAACACAATTCATGGCAATACTTCTTTGAGGTCAATTCAAGAACTCAGTCTTTATGGGGAATCACACCAGAGTTCAAGCCCAGGTGGACCCAGTCATCTCTTCCTACCACCACACAAATGACCACAATTAAAAACAAAAAAACTCCCACATTGCCCTCATCTTCTTATATATGGACACTCATCATAACCTAGGGCTGGAGGTTTCCATGAGGGGTGCAGCCCAAGGCAGTGTCCAAAATAAGCTCCCGTGCCCCTCATTTGCCTAATGTCATGGTGGCCTGGACATGCTTCCTGTGAAGCAGGAGTGATCAAATAGGCCTGCCATTAATACTGCTCCACTTCTCCAATTTGAGGCCTACTGACTGTGCGTTTTGGATTCTGTATGTGAATTAATGTCATGAGAGAACCCAAGCAACTATGAGCTAGCCTCTGTAGGATTTTAAGAATTCACTTGACCCAAAGGATCTCTATTCTCACTTAATTGAGATCAGAAACCTTACAGAGGAAGTCAAGAGACTCTATCCACAATGACTGTTCTTTTAGCCATTTTGGTTTTGGATGCACACATAGCAGGAGTTGGCCATCCATAAGGCAAGCGGCAGTCCATTCATAAATTTGGTAGGATGAATGCTGGGTAGCTTTCTCATAGACAGGACACATCCACCGATGCATTATCTTTTCTAATGTCTACAACCACGGACAGTGAGTTACAGACATAGAAACACTCACCTTGTCAAAAGACTTACTAGAAATAGTTCACTCCAAACCAAACAAACCGCCTTTCCTACCTATTCTCAGAACATGAGATAAAACCACAAACTCATACCCAAACCCACAAAGGCACCTCCTTCCCACAAGTAGGTCTGTGACTATCCGGAGTGTCCTCTGACTGGAGGGCCATACAATGTTCCTCCAAAATAGCCTGTCCTGTCTCAGATCTTGTGTCTTTGGCCAACTCTCTGAAGTTGTCAGGAGTCAGCGGTGAGGCACTACCTTCTTTCTCAGGAAAAGCCCCTCTTCAGAGCTTTTCTGCCATTTCGACATCCTAACATCAGTATTTAGAAAGAAAGAATGACCCTGTCCTCAGGAAATCCAAAAAGTGAGAACACTGGGACTGGGACTAGGACTGGCACTGTTTAACTGGCTTCCTGGATCAAAAGATCAGAGAGTTCCATCACCAAGGAAGTGAGGTGAGGTCACTTCCTTCAGGAACAGAATGAGTTCACTGCCTTGGCAACCATTTTGTCTTAACAGTTGCTTCCAAGGGTCCCATGAGATGGAGGCTGCCCCTGGTTCCTGTGACACATTCACAAGTTAGAATGGTATATCAACCATAGGCACCTGGGAACAACTCTCCACACAGGTCTCATTTGGTCCATCTTCTCTACATTAAGAATAGAGACGCTGATTCAGACACAACCCTTCATCCTGACCAGGTTGTTCGCCATGGAAGATGACTTTTTCTCAATCAGGTCCTTCAAAGCTGCCGACATCTTCTTAGGGATCATTTTTGCATGGATCTTTGAGGTTCTCAGCAGGTGGAAGATCCCCTACATTCCTGGATTGTAAGACCAACTCTGTCCCTGCTCTTCTGTAAAGATAGATTGAGGTAACAGTGTATGGTTAGGGTTGATAACATGTTCGATTTGGGTTAGGAATCATCCTGCTGCATGAATAATGGTATTGGGGGATGCCACCGAGGACTCGAGAAATCGAGGAACATTTGTCTTTTCGACTCAGTGATATTTTGTTTCAGATTCGGTATTGCCAGCTCATAGGGTTTTGCCTGCTATGCAGTCCTGGTCTCAGTTTTGGACGTCCTTTGCCTGTCTTTATTGTCTTGTCTTGTCTGTGTTGTGTGTTGTTGCCTTCACTGTTTGTGTATCTTTCAATATGAGACAGAGCAGTTCAATGTCTCTGTCCCTGACCCTTGATCACTGGACCAAGGTTCGCTTAAGGGCTCAGAATCTTTCTTTTTCAGTAAAACTCCAGACTTGCCAGACTGTCTGTGCCTCAGAATGTTTCACCTTTCAAGTCGGATTGCCCCTAGAAGCATCTTTCTACTTCCCACTAATTTAAAAAGTCAGAGATATTGTCTTTTAGCTGCGCATACATAGCCATCCTCATCAACAGCCATGTATCTTAACTTTGCAGGACCTCTGCAAGTCTCCTCCTCCATGGGTGAAGCCTTTCCTTGTCCCTTTCCCTGCTCGTACTTCTACCCCCATGATCTCTCAAACCCTCTGCTCCTCCTCTTCCACCACCCTCTGTTCTCCCTGAGTCACAAGATTTGACTCTACTGGACTCTCATCCCCCTCCTTATACCCTGCGCTCATCCCCCAACCACCAACCCCCTCTAAGTGATTCCCCTGCAGCTGACTCAGCCTCTCCACCATTGAAGGAAACTAAGCTGGCCCTACGCCCTCCAGATAACTCCCCCACAGCACACACAGCCCCACCTCCCCAGGAGGAAGCTGGCCCAGCTAAGGGAACTCGCTGGCTTCGAATGATTGAAAACCCTGGAACTCCCGTGATGCTCCCCCTATGTCCCTATGGACCATTGCTTGACGAAGGCCATGGGGGAAAAATGCAAGCCGACAAATATTGGTCTTTCTCCTCTTCAGACCTATATAACTGGAAAAATAACAATCCCTTTTTTTCCGAGGACCCCACCCGGCTCACAGGTCTGGTTGAGTCATTGATGTTTTCACACCTGAATACTTGGGATGACTGTCAACAATTCCTAGACACTCTCTTTATGACAGAGGAACAAAAGAGAATTCTCCTGGAAGCTAGAAAAAAATCCTCAGGCCAGATCGGAGACCAACACATCTTCCCAACTTAATCAAAGCTGGTTTTCCCTTGAAACAACCCAAATGGGACACCAACACCTTTGAAGTTAGAATGCATCTGTCCACTTATGGCCAGGTTCTAATAGTGGGCATCTGAGTGTCCGCTAGGCAACCAACTAATTTGGCCAAGGTAAGAGAGATTATTCAAAGGCCTGATGAATCTCCCTCTATGTTTCTAGAGAGAATTAGGGAGGCATATAGGAGATATACTCCTTTCGATGCTCAGGCAGAGGATCAAAAGGCATCTGTCAGGATGGCCTCTATTGGGCAAGCTGCCCTGGATATTAAAAGAAAGTTACAATGCTTAGATGGATTACAAGATATGACTTTGAGAGACTTAGTTACAGAAGACAAGAAAGTATACCTTAAGAGAGAAACTGAGAAAGACAAGGGAGCAAAGATAGGATAAAAGAAACAAAAGACAGACTAAGGCGTTGACTAAGGTCCTGGTCACAACAACAGAAGGGCCAGAAATTAAGAAACAGGGAGAAATGAAGGGATACCTGGTCCCATGCCAGAGGCCACCCCTGGCCTCAGAACAATGTGCCTACTGTAAAAAAAAAGGACACTGGGCCAAAGAGTGCCCTAGAAAAAGAAAGCCACGCCAGTCAGCCATTCTGACTCTGGAGGATGACTAAGAAAGTCGCGGCTCAGATCCCCTCCCTGAGTTCAGGGCAACTTTTGAAGTGGAGGGAACCCCAGTAAACTTTGAAGTGGATACAGGGGAAATATACTCACCCCTAAGACCACTTTGGGCCCTCTATCAAATAAAAGGTCTCTAGTTCAAGGGGCTAATGGCAGTAAATATCTGGCTTGGACAACTAAGAGGATCATGGACCTGGGGAAAGAAAAAATCCATCACTCCTTCCTAGTAATCCCAGAATGCCTGGCCCCATTGATGGGCAGAGATCTGCTCACCAAGCTCTGGGCCAAAATAACTTTTAACCCTGAAGGCCCCCAAGTGGAATTTCTAAATCTTTCCGTAAAAACTCCTATAATCACAGCTCTAACTATGTCAGTAGAAAATGCACATCAACTCACTCACCTTGGTTAAAAGAAACTGCAGGTATTTCTGAAGTATCAAGAACAGAGTTTTCCACTAACTGACTCACAGCAAAAAGAAATAGCTGAATGGGTAAAAAAAAGCCTGTCGAGTCCATCAAATGGTTAATGCTTACCCTTCCAATCTTCCTGCAGGAAAGCACCTATGGAGGATCCAGACCAGGACAATTCTGGGAAGTTGACTTTACTGAAATTAAGCCAGCAAGATATGGACATAAATATCTCCTAGTCTTTGTAGATAAATTTTTAGGATGGATTGAATCCTTCCCCCATAAAAAAGAAAAGAAAAAAAAAGAAACAGCGCAAAAGGTGGTCAAGAAGATCCTGGAAGATATTTTTCAAAGACACAGCCTGCCTAAGGTAATACGGTCTGATAATGCACCGGCGTTCGTGGCTCAGGTAAGTCAGGGGTTAGCCAGGAACCTGGGGATTAATTGAAAGTTATATTGTGCTAACAGACCCCAGAGTTCAGGACAGGTAGAAAGAATGAATAGAAGCATTAAAGAGGCCTTAAATAAATTAAGCTTAGAGACCAGCATAAAAGATTGGACTATGCTCCTGCCATATACAATGTTTCATGCAAGAAATACTCCCTCTGTTTTTTTGAGTAACCTCATCCCCTGTGAAATTCTCTAGGGTGCCTCTCCTCCAGTAAGTGACCTAAGCCCAACTCTAAGACCTAACGATCCCTTCCATACCCCCTTGCTTGACAGACTTAAACTCCTGAAAGAACTCAGTGATACCTGTGGAAACAGCTGGCCACTGCCTACCAAACTGGGCACGAGGGGACTCCACATCGATATCAAGTAAGAGACTTCATCTACCTAAGACGATATCAGGTGTCATCCCTGGAACCCTGCTGGAAAGGACAATACCAGTTGCTACTTATAACATCTACAGTGGTAAAAGTAGACAGAATCACTTCCTGGATGCATGCCTCTCATCTCAAGCCTGCGCCCTGTCCACACTCTGGTTAGAAACTGGAAAAAACTGGTAACACTTTCAAATTGCATATTCACTATGTGGATAAGGCTATAGAATCTCCCCTTGGCAACAAGTAGTCCTAACCCTCATCAGCCCGTGCAGCAGCGATGGCTGATCACAAATTCTACTGGAAAAGATGTATAATCTATCTTGCATACAGCCCCCTTATGTACCTGGTGACCATCACTTTACCCAGACATTTGTCAGCTGGCTATAGGTCTTTCCTATTGGGATATTCCCGATGAAGAGGATTCCACTAAAATTTCATTAAATCCCTTCCGTACCATTGATAATGGAAACAAATATTATGGATGTAGGGACACACGAGCCAGATGCAGGTTGGCTAGCCTAGATTACTATGTTTGCCCGACCGACCATCAAAGCCACAAACAGCCATGAGTGTGTGGGGGAAAAGCCAACTTCTTCTGTAAGTAATGGGGATGTGATCATACAGGGGCTGCCTGATGGAACCCAAACTCCTCATCATATTCAGTGCACAGCATTGGCCATATTACGAATTAGATAACAAAAACCAATGGCTCCCAGAGGGGACTCTAGATCCTCAAATTCTGCATGACCTTTTTAACATCTGCAAGTGCTCAAAAGGGTAAAAGGAGATTCCCCTATGTGGAGGCCTTTTCCCTCCTTCACTCACATCCTGAACTCTGCTTATCCAATAGATCCTCACCTTCAGCCTTCTCCTCCAGAGTCTCTGCTGTCACTCCCACCTCAGAAACCTGATTTCTTCCCTCCAATTAATAGATCAAAAACCCAAACCTTCGCTGGTTCTCAGACCATTGCCCCCTTGCTGAGGTAGCAGGTACTGAAGTACCCCTCCACCCACTCACTCCTCTCTTCTCCTGTCAGTGCCCACACCGGGTCCCACCAGGTCCTTTTTCCAGCTAACCCAAAGCTCAAACCAGCTGACGAGAGTTCTCAGACCCCTATTCAAGATGTAATAAAAATGGCCTTTAAAGTTGCTTTGTCATCACTGAAAACAGTCTACTAAGAATTTAAAGTCCCTCACATGCGTTTTGGGATACTCACTCCCGTCTTCCCCTCTGCTCTACCTGTTCTACTGCTCAAGTTTTTGTTGCTAGGAAAATCCCAAACCACTTCTCCCATTATTCTTTTACATCCCTCCTTCCTCATTCTCAGATCCTCGGAGCTGCTCTCAGACCCACCTTCCCTGTCTTCCCCCTCTGTACCAGGCCCACTGAAAACTCTTAACTGACCTTCTCCAGAAGTCTTCACCATGGCTGAGTTTTGGACTTTCATGAAAAGAGTCCCTGTAAAAGAGTTCAATGTAGTTAAACTTCCTCTTTTCATATTGCCCTGTTCTGCTTGGCCACTGGCTAAAAAAATCAGCAATCCTTAGCTAGACACCCTCTTTCTAGTTTTTCACAAAAATATGTGAAAAAAGCCTTGGCCCTTGACCTGGGGCTTCACAGAGATGGCTACATTTCTAAGTTAAAGAAGTTAGCAACTAGGCTCCGTGGTAACAGCTGGCAGGGGGAAAATAAGAAAGGGAAGAAAAAGCTCTTACCCTCCCAGGTGTCCTTGAAAAGTTAACTTGCCCAGAACTGAGGAAAAAAACAGAAACAAAAACTGCTTTTTTCAACTTCTGCAGACTGTGAACTTCTGAGCCCCTTCCCTTAAATGTTGGGTACAAAATTCTGAAACTACCTCAACTTGGGTTTCAGAGGATTACTTGATTACAACAGAATCAATGCCCTCTGAATCCGGTTGCAACCAAATAGGACTGTTTCCCTGTCTTCACTGCTATCTTAGGTGCCTTGCCTTGTCTGTCCCTACTACAGCATAATTCTATATACTTAAACATTGCTTATGTTTTCATGAAATGGTCTACAGATGTGATTAATTGTGTAATGGTGAAGATGTTTCCCAGAGTGCTCTATCACGACACAGGTTCATTTGAAGATAAAATAGGGGGGCATACAACCCTGTTAAACTGAAAATATATATCCCTCCCTTTAGCCATCCTATTAGGAATAGGAATTGCTGCACTGGTGGGCACGGGAACTACTGCCTTTGTCCATGGGACTCAACAAATGACAAAAATATGACAGCAATAGACCAAAACGAAGATATTAGAAACCTCCATCAGAGTTTTGCATGAATCTTTAACCTCTCTCTCTGAAGTTGTTTTTCAGAACACTCGAGGGTTGGACGTGCTCTTCATGAGAGAAGGGGGCCTTTGTGCTCCATTGAGGGAAGAATGTTGTTTGTATGCCGAGCATACTGGAGTTGTAATAAAATGTATGAGTAAATTAAAAAGACGTCTTGAAGAGCATCAACAATAGAGAGAGGCCCAAAAAGGGTGGTTTGAGTCTTGGTTCACACAGTCCCCCTGGTTAACTACGTTTTTATCAACCCTGGCCGGTCAAATAATAATCCTCATATTATTGCTAACTATAAAACCCTGTTTTCTCAACCGTGTAATTTCTTTTCTCCAGGCTCAAATTGGACGAGTTAAACTTAAGGTAATACCCCACTAGCAGACATAGCATGTGACACCCCCAATGATCATTTTTATGATTAAAAGTAGCCAGAAGAAGAATTGGGGAATAAAAGGTTAATAAAATAGGTACTTGTCACTTTCTGTTTTTCTGTATGCTTAACAAAACACTGTTGAAATCTTGAGAAATACTTGCAAATCTTGTTCCCAGTATGTGCTGTCCCCAACTGCCAAACTGCAGAATGTGCTCCCTGACCCAGTTCCACGCAAATCGCCCACTCGCCTTGATCCATCAATAAACTTCCCTCCCTGCCCTCTCCAGGTAAAGTATATAAGCTCTACTTAAGCTATTCTCAGGGCTGTCTGCTCTATTCAAGTGAGCTCTAAGCACCAGCATGCTGGACAGTCAATAAACTTTTGCTGTTGCATGAGATAGTCTATTGGTGGTCTCCTCCTGCGAAGCTCGCCTGACATTTACTAGGATGATTGAATGTAGAAGAGAACATCCAGTCAAATAGGGATAGTTGATAGAATTAGGAAGATAGTACTTTTAGGAAGAAGTGTGAGTATAGGATTTGGAACAAAAGTTCTTTAGCTATAGGGTTTCGATTAGAGAGTGAATGTTAATGTCTGCACAGGTGAAGAGTCGGTCACAATGATGAACGGGGGAAAATATGTAGGAAAGCAGATATAAATAGAGATATTAGAAAATCAGGCAAAGTATAAAGTGAGTGATAGGATTAGACATTTTGAACAGGGTTGAGTTTGAATATATAATCTTAGGAAGAAACCAATATGTAGTCAACAATCGGATTGATATTTGAGAGCATTAGGCAAATTTCAGGTGGATGAATATTTCTGAGAATAATCTTGTGAATAGTTGATTATAAATCCACATACATGATCATGAACATATTTAGGGAGTGTACATAAGACACATATATTTCATATTTTGAAAAATCTGGAGAGTACACAAGACAAAAAAAGTAGCAATGTGTATGTCAATCAAAATTCATCATAAAATATATATCATCCACAGATCTAAAAATATTCATTTTACTGAACATGGATTTATGTAAAATGTTGTTCAACTAGGAATCTCACCCATAGTTTGAATATTCAATACCAACAGGGTTAAGTAGGAGTGATCTCGTCTCACAATTTGTATCTGCCAATTCAGCCAAATCACAAGAATGTACATGTGGTACCAAGTAGGATTCTATATGTGCATATAAATATACACATGCTGAATAGGCTACAGAAAAAGGGAGACAGGAATTCACATATTTGTTAAATTTAAAAATACATGGAGAACTATTTCAACAATCAATTGACTAGATCTATAACTCCTACTCTGTATCATGCAGAAGGCAAGTCCAACTATACAACATGCCTCCTCTGAACTGCTTGTATATCTATTCTGTTTGGGTTATTTTTCTCCATCATATTAGGATTAGTAGTCAGAGTCTGGTAGGGTATGGGTTAGTGTCAGAGATTCAGTATTTTGAATGGAAAATAGGAATTTGAATCCAATGTGTATGCAAACATATGCTACATAAAAATCTTCCGACTCTCATCCAGAACAATGCCTTGACATTACCTTCGCCTCAAGTAAGACACAATTAGAGGAGAAGAGTTAAAAAAATCTGTGAATACCTCTCTGGAATGGAAAATGCTCCAGATTTCACACCATTGGAGCTGGTAGAGGAGTTTCTAAATGTAATGGACAGAGTAAACACTCCACAAACATGGAGCTCTGCTGGTCTAAAGTTTTTTGAGAATTTGCCTTTGAGGTTGGGCACTTGAAATATATGTTGTTGTCAGGAGCTTTAGCTTACTTTGTAGTGAGACCATCAAAGTTGGATTTGAATATATGTGACCTGGATGACATGGTTACTCTTATTTTCCAATGTAATGAGGCAGCAGTGCTGAATTCTCTCTTTGTAGGTAAACTGTGGCCTCTAAGGGTTAAGTGTCTCCCCGTGTCGACTGTGAAGCCATTTGGTCATCCTCTAATTTTTGTGGTGTTTTTGATGCTGCTCTGGGAGTTTGGTATTTGCTGCACAAAATACAACGAGTTCAAATGGGACACAGTACTGGAGGGAGTTCTGTCAGGTGTGGGGGGAAGGGTCTGCAGGAGAATGCACCAACCAGTTTTATCCCACATAGTTTGCCCCCTTGACAATAGCAACATGATTCAGAACATTGCCCTGAAACCTCTCCATATAACAAGATGCCTTGACATATAAGGGTTTCCTGGCTGCACCATGTCAGTCACAAGCCATTTGGAATCCAATGGTAGATCCTCATGGCACTAACACTGATGTTTTATCAAACACCTGCCCGCCACTGCTCTGGGCCACTACTCAGCATTATCCAACTTACTGACATCTCTGTTCTACACCATTTTCATGAAACCCAGTCAATCAAGGCACTGTCTGGTATACTAATGATCAGCAACAGGGCATCCAAAAGTTTTCCAGTGCCACCTGGTCATGGGAATTTCAAAAATTTCATGGTATTTATCTAGCCATTTTTCAAAGATGAAGTTGGAGGCACTGTGGGTTTCAATTCATTCAGGAATCATTGAGGAAGCTCATTTCAATGAAAGCTCTGGAAAACTCTCACAGGCAAGGCTTCCCAAAGAGTGCCCAAAAAGGTCACATGAAGCCAGGCCCATTGAGGTCTAAATGTGAGGCCCATGTGTGTTTTGACTCTCAACTCAGCCTTCCAAGTCTTTATAATAAATTCATGTTATATACTGGCTGAGATTCCCAGTGTTCTTTTGAAAGCCACCCTGGGCCTAGATCTCAGTTTCCAAGGGCGACTCTCATGCGTGTCCTCCTAAAATCCCAACAAAATTCATGGCAATACTTCTCTGAGTTCAGTTCCACAATTCAGTATCTAAGGGAAATCAAACCAGAGTTCAAGCCTAGGTGGACCCAGTCATTTCTTCCAACCGAGACACAAATGATCAAAATTATAACCAAAACACTCCCACAAGACACTAATCTTCTTCCATGTAGTCACTCATCATCACCTCTGGCTGAAGGTTTCCATGAGGGGCGCAGCCAAAGACAGTTTCCAAAATAAGCTCGCTTGCCCCTCATTTGCCTAAAGTCAGGATGTCCAGGACACCCTTCTGGTGAAACAGGAATGATCAAATAAGCATGCCTTTAATACTGCTCTGTTTCTCCAATTTGAGGCCTACTGACTTTCAGATATAGATTCTTTATGTGATTTGGAGTCATGCAAAAACCCAAGCACCTCTGCAGGGCTTGGAAGAACTCATTTGACCCAAAGAATCTCTATTTTCACTTGATGGAGGTCAGGAACCTAACAGAGGAAGGCAAGTGACTTCATCCACAATGACTGATCTTTTGGCTATTTTGGTTTGGGATGCACACATGGGATCATTCTTTAGATCCATCAGGTGCTGAGAATCTAAGTCACAGCCACACACAAGGCCAAGAGGCTAATTCAGCCACATCCCTTTCCAAAGCAATTAAGCAAAAAGCCACAGGTGATGCCCATTAATTTCCATTTCCAAACTATATTCTTCAGGCTTCACAAAGGGGTGGCCTGAGGCAAAGACCTTCCAGACATTCATTGCAACAGAAAAATAGTTAAGCAAAAGACCCAATCATGGTCTCTCCACTGAGACTTTCCTGGTCACACTGATATCCTACATTCAGGGCAACAGAACAATAGGCGCAAAACATGGTCTCTACACTGAGACTTTCCTGGTCACACTTACATCTGAGTTTTCTGAGATTCTCGCTATTATCTTCAGCTATCCAGTACATGGCCATGTCAGAGAGCTTGGAGGTGGTACATATCTTGGAAACAAAAACATTAGCCAATTCTGGAGAGTGGCCAGAATTCAGGAAGAAAACAGGAACTTAGGAAGATAGCAGGTGTTGCCCATGGATAAGAAAAGTTGCAGTCCATTCACCAATTGGCTAGTATGAATTATGGGAAGATTTATACTAGACTAGACATCCATTAATGCATTATCTTTTCTAATGTCTACAACAACGAACACAGTGGGATACACAGACATAGGAACACTAGTCTTGTCAAACGACTTACTAGAAACAGTCCACTCCAAACCAAACAAAGCGACTTTCCTACCTATTCTCAGAACATGAGACAAAATAACAAACACACACCCACTCCCACAAAGGCACCTCCTTCCCCCAAGTAGGTCTTTGACTATCCAGAGAGTCCTCTGACTGGTGGGCTAAACTATGTTCCCCCAAAATGGCCTGTCTTCTATCAGATCTGGTTTCCTTGGCCAACTCTCTGAAGTTGTCAGAAAAAATTGGTGAGCCACTAGCAGCTTTCTCAGGAAAGGTCCCTCTTCAGAGCTCTCCTGGCATTTGTCCTTCCTCACATCAGTAGGTACCAAGAAAGACTGACTCTATCCTTGTTAAATCCAACCAAGTGAGCCCCCTGAGACTGGGACTGGGACTGCTTCTGGGTGCCTGGCTTCTTGGATACCAAGTTCAGAGAGTTGCATCACCAAGGAAATGACGTATGTCACTTTCTTTGGAACTGAATGAGGTCACTGTCCTGGCAACCACTTTATCCTAACAGTTTCTTCCAAGGGTCCCATGAGATGGAGCTGGCTCCTACTTCCTGTGACACTTTAACAAGTTGGAATGGTATATCAACCATAGGAACCTGGGTAAAGCTCTCCACCCAGGCCTGGTTTGGTCCATCTTCGCTATAATAAGAAGAGAGAGGCTGATTCAGACACAATCCTTCATCCTGACCAGGTTGTTTGCCATGGAAAATGACTTTTGCTCTATCAGGTCTTTCATACCTGCCTAAAACTTCTCCAGGTATCATTTCTGCATGGACCTTTGAGATTCTCGGCAGGTGGAAGGTACCCTACTTTCCTGTATTGTAAGAACAACTTTGTCCCTGCTCTTCTGCAAAATGAGAT
The DNA here is from genome assembly GCF_048772815.1 of Callospermophilus lateralis. Classification (NCBI taxonomy): domain Eukaryota; kingdom Metazoa; phylum Chordata; class Mammalia; order Rodentia; family Sciuridae; genus Callospermophilus; species Callospermophilus lateralis. The sequence continues at coordinate 3,009,030 of NW_027512569.1, forward strand.
TGAGGGAACAGTGTATGTTTCGGGTTAATCACAGGTTCGATTTGGGTTAGAAATCATTCTGTGCGATGAATAATGGTATTGGGAACCTACGATATGTACAAGAATATAGAGGTGAAATAAAAGTATGAAAACAGAAATCTAGGTATGATTTGAAGCCCAGAAAATCATTGGGCCCTTGACTGGGATACTTAGCTTTGAATTATGTTCTGCAAATATGTCTCAGATAATTTGATATACAATGGCATAGGACCTTGTACCTTGGATGATTGAATGTAGAAGAGAACATCCAGTCAAAAAGGGATAGTAGGTAGGATTAGGAAGATATTTGGTATGTTTAGGAAGAAGAGTGAGTATAGGATTTGGACCAAAAGTTCTTTCCCAATAGGGATTTGGTTAGAGAATGAATTTAAATGTCAGCACATATGAAGAGTCAGTAACTATAATGAGCTGGGGAATATATGTAGAAAAGCAGATATCAATAGAGACATTATGAAATCAGGCAAAGTATAAAATGAGTGATAGGATTAGACATTTTCTACAGGGTTGAGTTTCAATATATAATCTTAGGAAGAAACAAATATGTAGTCACCAATAGGATTGACATTTGAGAGCATTAGGCAACCTGGACATGGATGTTTTAGTAATCCATGTACACTTTCCATTTCGGCTTTGGTACAATCATAAGTGTGACCTTTACATTTTTTGTTCAGAATATTACTGTGATAAAATGTATATGTAGATAAGGTCACATGAGTATTTCTACCACCATTTCTGGGAGCAATATATTGAAGACGTAATATTAGTATTGGGGGTACAAAGAGGTGTACCCTGTGTCTATGAATATAGAGATTAAGCATGAATTGACCATAAGTGAATAAATAATATAACTTGTTCCAACTTTAAATAATGGATTGAACTGATATCTGAGAAATTATAGGAAATCTTATATTGATATATAATCATTCATTCCAAACAGATATACATCTAATGGTAATATTAGTGTTTTGGTTTATCATGGAGAGTATGTGAGTTTTGCTTCAATAGTGATTATGGAAATTGAAAATAATATGTTTGAAAGAATTCTCATTTAAAGACGAGTCAGGACACCATGACAATACATGTGTTCTGAAGCAAGAATAGATTAAAGTTGAAACAAATGCCTATAAATTTGTGAAATTGTGGATGAAATGTAAATCCTATGATGTGCAAACACTGAAGAAATAGTAATGTACCAGTGTTGAATACAAATAAACGTCAAATTGCATATCATGTCCCATAGGAATCTACTTGCATTGATATTAGACTGGGTTAGTTACTGTAGAATTATTAGGATTTGTATGCACCATTCACTGAAGTTAGTTTTCAGTACTAGTAAACAAATATATATTTCAGGTGGATGAATATGTCTAAAAATAATCTTGTGAAAAGTTGATCATGAATCCACGTACATGAACATGAACAAATTTAGAGAGTGTATATAAGACACATATATTTTATATTTTGAAAAATCTGGAGAGTGTATTAATAGATACAAAAAAACACATACAGAAATTAAAAAGAAGCAATATATATGCCAATCAAAATTCATCATTAAATATATATCATCCACAGATGCAAAACATTCATTTTACTGAACATAAGCTAATGTATAATGTTGTTCTACTAGGAAGCTTGTAGGTTAAATTTTCAGTTCCAACAGCGTTTAAGAGTAGTAAACTCTTCTCACAACTTGTATCTGCCAAGTCAGCCACCTCACAAAAATGTACATGTGATACCAGGTAGGATTCTATATGTGCATATGAATATACATGGGTGAATAGGCTACAGAGAAAGGGGAACAAGAATACACATATCTGTTAACTTTAAAAACACATGGAGGACTATTTCAATTAAAAATTGACTAAATTTATAACTCCTACCTTATATAATGCAAAAGGCAAGTCCAACTATACAACATGCCTCCTCTGAACTGCTTGTGTTTCTATTGTGTTTGGGTTATTTTTCTCCTTTATATTAGGATGAGTAGTCTGAGTCTAGTAGGTAGGTATTAGTGTCAGGGATTCAGTATTTCGAAAGGAAAATTGGAAAATGAATTTAATGTGTATGCAAATATGTGCTGCGCAAATATCCTTCCACTCTCATCCAATGCAATGCCTTGTCAATACCTTCGCCCCAATTAAGACACAATTAGAGGAGAAGAGTTAGAAAATCAGTGAATACATATCTGAAATGGAAATGCTCTGGAATTCACAACCTTGGAGGTGGTAGAGGAGTTTCCAAAAGTAAGCGACAGGGTAAACAATCCACAAACATGAAGCTCTGCTGGCCTAAAAACTTTTTGAGAAACTGCCTCTGAGTTTGGGCACTTGAAATATATGTTGTTTTCAGGAGATTTGACTTCCTTTGTAGTGAGACCATCAAAGCTGGGTCTGCATCTATGTGACCTGGAGGACATGTCTTCTTATTTTCCAATGAAGATGAGCAGCAGTGCTGAATTATCTCTTTGTAGGTAAACTGTGGCCACAGGGGACTAAGTGTCTCCCTGTGTCAACTGTGAAGCCATTTGGTCCTCGTCCACTTTTTGTGATGTTTTTGCTACTGCACTGGGAGTTTAGTATTTGCTTCATGACATACAAGGAGCTCAACTGGGACACAGTGCTGAAGGGTGTTCTGTCACGTGTGGTGGGCCAGGGTCTGCAAGAGAATGCACCAACCATGCTTTTATTCCTCATAGCTTGCCCCATTGCCCCTTTGTCCATATCAACCTGATTCTGAGCATTGCCCTGAAACCTCTCCATATAACAAGATGCCTTTACATATAAGAGTCTGCTGGCTGCACCATGTCAGTAACATGCCATTTGGAATACAATGGTAGATCCTCATGGCCGTACCACTGATGATTTATCACACACCTGCCCACCACTGCTCTTGGCCCACTACTCAGAAGGCTCCAACATACTGGAATCTCTGTTCTACACCATTTTCATGAAACCCAGTCATACAAGGATCTGTCTGGTATACTCATGATCAGCAATAGGACATCCAAAGGTTCTCCAGTGCCACCTTGTCATGGGAATTTCAAAAATTTCATGGTATTTATCTAGCCATTTTTCAATGATGAAGTTGGAGGCACTGTGGGTTTCAATTCATTCAGTAACCATTAAATGTTGTGGAAGCTCAATTCAATGAAAGCTCTGGAGAACTCTCACAGGCAAGGCTTCCGAAAGAGTGTCCAAAAGGTCACATGAAGCCAAGCCCATTGAAGTCTACAATGTGAGGTCTATGTGTGTTTCAACTCTCAAATATGGCTGCCATGTCTTTAAGAATAAAATCATGTGATATCCTGGCTGAGATTCGCAGGGCTCTGTGGAAAGGCACCCTGGGCCTAGATGTCAGTTTCCAAGGGCGACTCTCATGCATGGCCTCCTAAAATCCAAATAAAATTCATGGCAATACTTCTCTGAGGTCAGTTTCACAACTCAGTATCTAAGGGGAATCACACCAGATTTCAAGCCCACGTGGACCGAGTCATTTCTTCCAACCGCCAAACAAATGACCAAAATTAAAACCAAAACATTCCCACATGTCCCTCATCTTCTTCCATATAGTCACTCATCGTCACCTCTGGCTGGAGGTTTCCATTAAGGGTGCAACCAAAGACAGTGTGCAAAAACTGCTCCCTTGCCCCTCATTTGCCTAAAGTCAGGGTGTCCTTGACACCCTTCCTGTGAACCAGGAGTGATCAAATAAGCCTGCCGTTAATACTGCTGTGTTTCTACAATTTGAGTCCTACTGACTTTCAGGTATAGATTCTATACGTGATTTGGAGTCATGCGAAAACCCAAGCCCCTCTGCAGGGCTTGGAGAACTCATTTGACACAAAGAATTCATATTTTCTCTTAATGGAGGTCAGGAACCTAACACAGGAAGGCAAGAGACTTCATCCACAATGACTGATTTTTTGTCATTATGGTTTTGAAAGCACACATGGAATCATTCTTTAGATCCATCATGTGCTTAGAATCTAAATCACAGCCACAAACAAGGCCAAGAGGCTAATTCAGCTACATCCCTTTCGAAAGCAAAAAAAGCAAAGAGCCACAGGTGATGCCCATTCATTTCCATTTCAAAACTATAATCTTCAGGCTTCACAAAGGGGTGGCCTGAAGCAAAATCCTTCGAGATATTCAGTGCAAGAGAACAGTACTTAAACAAAAGGTCCAAAGCAGGGTCTCTCAAATGAGAGTTTCCCGGTCACACTGATATCTGAGTTTTCTGAGATGCTCGCCATTCTCTTCAGCTCTCCAGTACATGGCCATGTCAGAGAGCTTGGAGGTGGTACATATCTTGTACACAAAACGATGAGCCTATTCTGCAGAGTGGCCAGAATTTAGGAAGAAAACAGCAATTTAGGAAGACAGCATGTGTTTCCCATTGATAAGACAAGCTGCAGTTCATTCATATATTGGGCAGGATGAATTTTGGGAAGATTTATACTAGACAGGACACATCCATTAATGCATTTTCTTTTCTAATGTGTACAACACCAGACACAGTAGGATACACAGACAAAGAAACACTCGCCTTGTCAAATGACTTACTAGAACAGTCCACTCAAAACCAAAAAAAAAAAAAAAAAACAAAACGCCTTTCCTACTTATTCTCAGAACATGAGACAGAACCACAAACCCAAACCCACTCCCACAAAGGCACCTTCTTTCCCCAAGTAGGTCTGTGACAACCCGGAGTGACCTCTGACTGGTGAGCCATACAATGTTTCCCCGAATTGTCCTGTCTTGTCTCAGATCTGGTCTCCTTGTCCAACTCTGTGAAGTTGAGAGGAGCCAGCGGTGAGCCACTACCTGTTTTCTCAGGAAAGGTCCCTCTTCAGAGCTCTACTGGCATTTGGCCATCCTCACATCAGTAGGTACCAAGAAAGGCTGACTTTGTCCTTGGAAAATCCAAACAAGTGAGCCCACTGGGACTGGGACTGGGACTGGGACTGCCACTGGGTGGCTTCTTGGATACCAAATTCAGAGAGTTCCATCACCAAGGAAATGAGGTATGTCACTTACTTTGGAACTGAATGAGGTGACTGCCTTGGCAACCACTTTGTCCTAACAGTTGCTTCCAAGAGTCCCAAGAGATGGAGCCAGCTGCTCCTTCTTGTGACACTTTCACAAGTTAGAATGGAATATAAACGATAGGCAAACGGGAACAGCTCTCCACACAGGCCTGTTTTGGTCAGTCTTCTCTACAATAAGAAGAGAGAGGCTGATTCAGACACATCCCTTCGTTCTAACTAGTTTTTTTTGCCATGGAAGATGACTTTTGCTCACTCAGGTCCTTCATACATGCCTACAACTTGTGCAAGTATCATTTCTGCATGGACCTTTGAGGTTCTCAGCAGGTGGACGGTCCCCTACATTCCTGTATTGTAAGAACAACTCTGTTCCTGCTCTTTTGTGAAATGAGTTTGAGGGAACAGTGTATGTTTATGGTTAATAACAGGTTCGATTTGGGTTAGGAATCATTCTGTGCGATGAATAATAGTGTTGTAAACCTGTGATATTTACAAGAATATAGAGGTGAAATATAAGTATGAAAACAGAAATCTAGGTATGATTTGATGCCCAGAAGGGCATTGAGCCCTTGATTGGGATACTTAGCTACGAATTATGTTCTGCAAAGATGTGTCAGATAATTCGATATACAATGGCACAGGACCTTGTACCTTTGATGATTGAATGTAGAAGAGAACATCCAGTCAAAAAGGGATAGTTGGTAGGATCATGAAGCTAGTCGGTAGGTTTAGGTGGAAGAGTGAGTATATGATTTGCACCAAAAGTTCTTTAGCAATAGGATTTCGGTTAGAGAATGAATGTAAATGTCAGCACATATGAAGAGTCAGTCACTAGGATCAGCTGGGGATAATATGAAGAAAAGCAGATATCAATAGAGACATTATGAAATTAGGCAAAGTATAAAGTGACTGATAGAATTAGACATGTTCAACAGTGTTGAGTTTGAATATATAATCTTAGGAAGAAACAAATATGTAGTCACCAATAGGATTGGCATTTGAGAGCATTAGGCAACCTGGACATGGATGTTTTTAGTAATCCGTGTTCACTTTCCATTTAGGCCTTGGTACAATCATAAGTATGACCATTAAATTTTTTGTCAAGAATATTACTGGGATAAAATGTATATGTAGATCAGGTGACATGAGTATTTCTTCCACCATTTCTGGGAGCAATATATTAAAGACGTAAAATTAGTATTGGGGTTACAAAGAGGTGCACCCTGTGTCTATGAATATAGAGATAAAGCATGAATAGACCATACTGTGAATAAATAATATAACTTGTTCCAATTTTAAATAATGGATTTAACTGATATCTGAAAAATTACAGGAAATCTTATATTGATATACAATCATTCATTCCAACCAATTATATATCTCATTGTAATATTAGTGTTTTGGTTTATCATGAAGAGTGTGTGAGTTTTGCTTCAAAAGTGATTATGGAAATCGAAAATAATGTGTTTGGAAAGAAGTCTCATAAAAAGACCAGTCAGAAAACCTGGAGGAATACATATGTTGTGAAGCAGGAAGTGATTGAAAGTAAAACAAATGCCTATAAGGTTGCTAATTTGTGGATGAAATATATATCCAATGATGTGCATAATCTCATGAAATAGTAATGTACCAGTGTTGAGTAAAAATGAACGTCAAAATACACATCATGTCCCATAGGAATCTACTTGCATTGATATTAAACTGGGTCAGTTACTGTAGAAATATTAGGATTCGCGTGCATCATCCACCAAAGTTAGTATTCTTTTTTTTTTTAATTTTTATTTATGGTTGTTAAAAACATTACATAGTTCTTGATATATCATATATCGCATTTTGATTCAAGTGGGTTATGAACTCCCATTTTTACCCCATATACAGATTGCAGAATCACATCAGTTACACATCCATTGATTCTCATAAAGCCATACTAGTGTCTGTTCTATTCTGCTGCCTTTCCTATCCTGTACTATCCCCCCTCCCTTCCCCTCTCCTCCCCTCTTCTCTCTCTACCCACTCTACAGTAATAAATTTCTCCCCCTTGTATTATTTTTCCCTTTTCCCGCACATCCTTTTGTATAAAATTTTGTATAACCCTGAGGCTCTCCTTCCATTTCCATGCAATTTCCCTTCTCGCTCCCTTTCCCTTCCACCTCTCATCCCTGTTTAGTGTTAATCTTCTTCTCATTCTCTTCGTCACTACTCTGTTCTTAGTTACTCTCCTTATATCAAAGAAGACATTTGGCATTTGTTTTTTAGGTATTGGCTAGGTTCACTTAGCATAATCTGCTCTAATGCCATCCATTTCCCTGCAAATTCTAAGATTTTGTCATTTTTAAATGCAGACTAATACTCCATTGTGTATAAATGCCACATTATTTTTATTCATTCTTCCATTGAAGGGCATCTAGCTTGGTTCCACAGTCTTGCTATTGTGAATTGTGCTGCTCTGAACATCAATGTAGCAGTGTCCCTGTAGCATGCTCTTTTTAGGTCTTTAGGTTTTAGACAAAGAAGGGGAATATCTGGGTCAAATGGTGGTTCCATTCCCAGCTTTCCAAGAAATCTCCATACTGCTTTCCCATTTGGCTGCACCAATTTGCAGTCCCACCAGCAATGTACAAGTTTACCTGTTTCCCCATATCCTCGACAGCACTTGTTGTTGTTTGACTTCATAATGGCTGCCAATCTTACTGGAGTGAGATGGTATCTTAGGGTGGTTTTGATTCACATTTCTCTGACAGCTGGAGATGGTGAGCATTTTTTTATGTACTTGTTGATTGATTGTATGTCCTCCTCTGAGCAGTGTCTGTTCAGGTCCTTGGCCCATTTGTTGATTGTGTTATTTGTTATTATTGACTAATTTTTTGAGTTCTTTGTATACTCTGGATATTAGGGCTCTATCTGAAGTGTGAGGAGTAAAGATTTGTTCTTAGGATGTAGGCTCCCTATTTACCTCTCTTATTGTTTCTTTTGCTGAGAAAAAACTTTTTAGTTTGAGTAAGTCCCAGTAAGCTATTAACTCTTGTAATATGGGTGTCCTATTAAGGAATTTGGAGCCCGACCCCACAGTATGTAGATATAGCCAACTTTTTCTTCTATCAGGTGCCGTGTCTCTGATTTGTTATCAAGCTCCTTGATCCATTTTGAGTTAACTTTTGTGCATGGCGAGAGAAAGGGATTCAGTTTCATTTTGTTGCTTATGGATTTCCAGCTTTCCCAGCACCAATTATTGAAGATGCTATCCTTCATCCATTGCATGCTTTTAGCCCCTTTATCAAATATGAGATAGTTGAAGTTTTGTGGATTGGTTTCTGTGTCCTCTAATCTGTACCATCGTTCCACCCGCCTGTTTTGGTACCAGTATTATGCTATTTTTGTTACTATTGCTCTGCAGTATACATTGAAGTCTGATATCGCTATATCGCCTGATTCACACTTCCTGCTTATCATTGTTTTTGCTATTCTGGGTCTTTTATTTTTCCATACAAATTTCATGATTGCTTTCTCTATTTCTACAAGAAATGCCATTGGGATTTTGATTGGCATTGCATTAAACCTATAGAGAACTTTTGGTAATATCGCCATTTTGATAATGTTAATTCTGCCTATATATGAACAGGGTACATTTTTACATCTTCTAAGATCTTCCTCTATTATTCTCTTTAAGGTTCTGTAGTTTTCATTTTATGAGACTTGCACCTCTTTTGTTAGGCTGATTCCCAATTATTTTTTTTAGGATATTGTGAATGTAGTGGTTGTCCTCATTTCCATTTCAGAGGATTTTTTGCTGATATACAGGAATGCCTTTGATTTATGCGTGTTGATTTTATATCCTGCCACTTTGCTGAATTCATTTATTAGCTCTATTAGTTTCTTTGTAGACCCTTTTGGGTCTGCTAGGTATAGAATCATGTCATCTCTAATAGTGATAATTTAAGTTCTTCTTTTCCTATTTTTATGCCTTTAATTTTTTTTGTCTGTCTAATTGCTCTCGCCAATGTTTCAAGAACTATGTTGAACAGAAGTGGTGAAAGAGGGCATCCCTTTCTTGTTCAGATTTTAGGGGGAATGCCTTCAATTATTCTCCATTCAGAATGATGCTAGCCTGAGGCTTAGCAGAGATTGCTTTTACAATATTGAGGTAAGTTCCTGTTATCACAAGTTTTTCTAGAGTTTTGAACTTAAAGGGATGCTGTACTTTGTCGAATGCTTTCTCTGCATCTATCGAGATGATCATATGGTTCTTATTTTTAAGTCTATTGATGTGATGAATAACATTTATTGATTTCCATATATTGATCCAGCCTTGCATCCCACGGATGAATCCTACTTGATCATGGTACACAATTTTTTTGATATGCTTTTGTATCTGATTTGCCAGAATTTAATTGAGGATTTTTGCCTCTAGGTTCATTAGAGATATTGGCCTGTAGTTTTCTTTCTTTGAAGTGTCTTTTTCTGGTGTAGGAATCAGGGTGATGTTGGCCTCATAGAATGAATTTGGAAGTTCTCCTTCTTTTTCAATTTCCTGAAATAGCTTGAAAAGCATTGGTATTAGTTCCTCTTTAAAGGTTTTGTAAAACTCTGCTGTATATACATCGGGTCCTGGGCTTTTCTTACTTGGTAGTGTTTTGATGGTTTCTTCTATTTCCTCAATTGATATTGGTCTGTTTAGGTTGTCTATAACCTCCTGACTCAATCTGGGCAGATCAAATGACTTAAGAAATTTATCGATGCCTTCACTGTCTTCTATTTTATTGGAGTATAAAGATTCAAAATAATTTCTTATTATCTTCTGTATTTCTGAAATATCTCTTGTGATATTGTCTCTTTCATCCCGTATGCTTGTAATTTGAGTTCTCTCTCTTCTTTTCTTCATTACCATGGCTAAGGTTCTGTCGATTTTATTTATTTTTTCAAAGAACCAAATGGGTTGACGTGTCTGCGGCGCTGGCAGGCCGCTGGGCCTGTTTCTTCATTCGGTTGCAGGTCTGCCTACCTTGCGGGAGTGGGTGGTGGCTCTGCTTTGCCCCTTCTCCAATTGGGGTGTCGTGACTATCATGCCGGCACGTCGCTGGGCCTGTTCTGGGCGCGGTCAAAGGCTCTGCTCTACCCCTACTCCAAATGTGTTGACGTGACTACCATGCTGGTGGGCCGCTGTGCTTTTACTGGGCTTGGGAGAAGGCTCTGCTCTGCCACTACTCCAATTGGGGTGTCGTGTCTACCACAGTGGCATGCCGCTGGGCCTGTTCCGCAGGTCAGTCACATGTCTGCTTACATTGCGGGCACGGGCGGCGGCCAGCTTGGCCCCTACTACAATTTGGGTGACGTGACTACCACTCCAGCAGGTGGCTGGGCCTGATCTGGGCCCGGGTGGCAGCTCTGCTCTGCCCCTCCTCCAATTGTGGTGATGTGACTACCATGCCTGCAGGTCGCTGGGCCTGTTCCGGGCACGGGCGGCAACTCTGCTCTGCCCCTACTCCAATTGGGGTGACGTGACTACCATGCCAGTGGGTCGCTGGGTCTGTTCTGGGCATGGGCAGCAGCTCTGTTATGCCCCTCTGGCTTGATGACAAAGTGAGAGATACTCAGGTGTTTTTGACTCACTTTCTTTACCAGAAGACCAACTGTTTCTGTCACCGCTGGTATCAATGAAGTTATCTCCTCCGCCGCTTTCTGATGACATCAGATCTCTGCCATTTTGATACACCATGCGAATGGCAGCATTTCGTTCCCTTTGCCGGGTGACAAAAGCAACGGGTGAGTCCTGACCGGCCCTCACAAGCCCCATCTCAAACTTGTTGCCACTGCCTATGAAGGCTCGGTTGGTATTAAACTCCACAGTATTCAGCAAGACCCAGACCGAGAAGCAGTTTCCGTGAGTTCTTTAGCCCTGTGCCAGATCAGTTCCAGGAGCTAAAATTCGGCCGCTGTGGGCTTGGTGTATGTTCTGATAGGAGCAGGCTCCATGAAGCAGTTTCTGCGGTTTCTTTAGCACTGAGCCTGAGTAATTTGTCTGCAAGACACAGGCAAATGGCAGCCTGAAATTACCTAGTCTATAGCTGAATGAGTGCCGATCAGTGGAACACAGGGATGGTGACGTCACCTCTCCAAGATGGTGGCCACTGGCTTCCTCTGTGGTCTGACCGGTGTGTAGAACAGAATTGGACAGCTTCCTTCCCCCATCTCAAACCCAGAATTCAGCACTGAGCACAGTGATTGCACAGGTGGCAGGAGCCCACAAAATCCACACCACTGTATATTTGCATTGCTATCTCGTCATTTCCCAGCGCGTGCCGCACACTCTAGCCGCAGAGCGATTTGCTGAATAAGCAGCATGACCCTCGGTGCGGACAAATCACTCGCGTTGGAGCCCCCATAGCTGATCCTCATGAGATAGAAATACTTCAACTAGGTTTTGGAGCACAACAATTTTGCTGGAAATTCCTAAAAAGATAGGTTTTAGCAGTTCTAACTCATCATTCTCCAGCACAGTGACACGGTACATGGGGGTGATGCACTTCCTTCGCCGCCATCATATGATCCCCCAGAGTTAGCTTTCAGTACTAGGAAACAAATATGTATTTCAGGTGGATGAATATTTCTGAGAATAATCTTTGAAAAGTTGATTATAAATCCACATACATGAATATCAATGAATTTAGGGAGTTTATAATAAGACAAATATATTTCATATTTTGAAAAATTTGGAGAGTGAATATATATCTATCTCTCCATCTATCTATATATCTATACATATATATGCACACACACAAACACACAAACAGAGACATTAAAAAGTAGCATTATGAATGCCAATTGAAATTCACCATGAAATATATATCATCCACAGATCCAAAAACATTCATTTTACTGAACATGGATTTATGTTGTTCAACTAGGAAGCTCACCCATATGTTGAATTTTCAGTTCCAACAGCGTTTAGTAGGAGTGATGTCTACTCACAATTTGTATCTGCCAAGTCAGCCAACTCAAAAATGTACGTGTGATACCAGGTAGAATTCTATATGTGCATATAAAAATACATGTGCTGAATAGGCTATAGAGAAAGGGAGACAGTTATTCACATATTTTTTTAACTTTTAAAACACATGGAGAACTATTTCAATTAAAATTGGCTAGATTTATAACACCTACCAATTATCATATGAAAGGAAAGTCCAACTATATACCACGCCTCCTGTGAACCTCTTGTATTTCTATTCTGTTTGGGTTATTTTTCTACATCATATTTAGATTAGAAATCAAAGTCTAGTAGGGTATGTGTTAGTGTCAGGGATTCAGTATTTTGAATGAGAATTTGGAAAATGTATCCAATGTGTATGCAAATATGTGCTACACAAAATTCTTCCCACTCTCATTCAGAACAATATCTTGACGTTACCTTCGCCCCACATAAGACATAATTAGAGGAGAAGAGTTAGAAAATCTGTGAATACATATCTGGAATGGAAACTGCTCAGGAGTTCACAAATATGGAGGTGGTAGAGGAGTTTCCAAAAGTATTGATCTTGCCATTTTTCAAGAATGAAGTTGGAGAAACTATGGGTTTCAATTCATTCCAGAACCATTAAATTTTGAGGAAGCACATTTAAAGGAAATCTCTGGAGAACTCTCAGAGGCAAGGCTTCCCAAAGAGTGGCCAAAGGGACACATGAAGCCAGGCCCTTTGAGGTCTACAATGTGAGGTCCATGCTTGTTTTGACTCTCCACGATGGATGCCATGTCTTTAAGAATAAAATCCTGTGATATCCTGGTGGAGATTCCCAGTGCTCTGTGGAAAACCACCCTGGGCCTAGATCTTAGATTCCAAGGGAGACACTCATGCCTGTCCTCCTAAAATCCCAACACAATTCATAACAATACTTCTCTAAGGTCAGTTCCAGAACTCAGTCTCTAAGGGGAATCACACCCGAGTTCAATCCCAGGTGGACTCAGTCATCTCTTCCAACCGACACACAAATGACCACAATTAAAACCAAAACAGTCTCACATGGCCCTCATCTTCTTCCATACAGACAATCATCATAATGTCTGGCTGGAAGTTTCAATAGGGGTGCACATCCACATGTCCACAACACGGATGTTTTATCACAAACCGGCACACCACAGCTCTAGGCCCACTACTGAGCAAGCTCCAACTTACTGGCATCTCTGTTCTACACCATTTTCATGAAACCCAATCAATAAAGGCACTGTCTGGTACACTTATGATGAGAAACAGGACATCCAAAGATCTCCAGTGCAACCTGGTCATGGAAATTTCAAAACTTCTCCCAAGTAGTTCTGTCACTATCCTGAGTGTTGTGTGACTAGTGGGCCACACTATAATCCCCCAAAATGGACCATCCTGTCTCAGATCATGTCTCCTTGGCCAACTCTGTGAAGTTTTCAGAAGCCATCAATGAGCCACTAACTGCTTTCTCAGGAAATGCCCCTCTTCAGAGCTCTCCTGACATTTGGCCCTCCTCACATTAGTAGGTATCAAGAAACACTGACTCTGTCCTTGGTAAATCCAAACAAGTGTGCCCACTGGGACTAGGACTGGGACTGGTTCTCGGTGCCTACTTCCTTGGATCTTAAGTTCACAGAGTTCCATCACCAAGAAAGTGAGGTGAGGTCATTTCCTTCAGAAATGAATGTGGTCACTGCCTTGGCAATCATTTTGTCCTAACAGTTGCTTCCAAGGGTTCCATGAGATGGAGGCTGTCACTACTTCTTTTGACTCTTTCTCAATTTAGCATGGTATATCAACCATCGACACCCAGGAAAAGCTCTCCAGACAGGACTGGTTTGGTCCATCTTCTCTACATTAAGAAAAGAGAGGCTGATTCAGACACATCCCTTCATCCTGACCAAGTTGTTTGTCATGGAAGATGACTTTTGGTCTCTCAGGTACTTCATAACTGCCTATATCTTCTCCAGGGATGATTTCTGCATTGATCTTTGTGATTCTCAGCAGGTGGAAGATCCCCTACACTCCTGTATTGAAAGACAAACACTGTCCGTGCTCTTATGTACAGTTAGATTGAGGGAACAGTGTATGGTTAGGGTTAATAACATGTTCGATTTGGGTTAGGAATCATTATGATGGATGAATAATGGTTTTGGCAACCTGTGATATTTATAAGAATCTATAGGTGTATTACAAGTATGTAAACAAAAATCTAGGTAAGATTTGAAACACAGAAGGGCATTGGGCCCTTGATTGGGATACTTAGCTTTGAATTATGTTCTGGACACATGTCGCAGATTAATCCATGTACAATGATAAAGGACCATGTACCTTGAAATATTGAATGTAGAAGAGAACATCCAGTCAAAAAGGGATAGTCGGCAGGATTAGCAAGATAGTCGGTATTTTTAGAAAGAAGAGTGAGTGTATGATTTGGACAAAAAGTTCTTTAGCATTAGGGTTACCGTTAGAGAATGAATGTAAATGTCAGCAGAAGAGAAGAGTCAGTCACAATGATGAACTGGGAAAAATATGTAGGAAAGCAGAAATGTATTAAGAAATTAGGAAATCACGCAAAGTATAAAGTGAGTGTTAGGATTAGACATTTTCAACAGGCTTGATGTTGAGTATATAATGTTAGGAAGTAACAAATATGTAGTCACCAATAAGATTGACATTTGAGAGCATTAGGCAACATGGACATGGATGTTTTTAGTAATCCATGCTCACTTTCCATTTAGGCTTTGGTTCAGTCATAATTGTGAACTTTGAATTTTGTGTCCAGAATATTACTGTGATAACATGTATATGTAGATCAGGTGACATGAGTATTTCTTCTACAATTTCTGGGAGCAATATTTTGAATATGTATAATTTAGTATTGGGGGTACAAATAAGTGTACCCTGTGTCTATGAATATAGAGAGTATGCATGAATAGACCATACGGTGAATAAATAATATCTCTGGTTCCAACTTTAAATAATGGATTGAATTGATATCTGTAAATATACAGAAAATCATATATTGATAAACATACATTCATTCCAACCAGTTATACATCTAATGGTAATATTAGGGTTATGGTTTATCATGAAAGGTTGTGAGTTTTGATGAAAAAGTGATTATGGAAATCGAAAATAATGTTTGAAAATAAGTCTCATTAAAAGACCAGTCAAGAAATATTGAGGAATACATGTTTTCTGAATCAGGAAGTGATTGAAAGTGAAACAAATCCCTATTAACTTGTGAACTTGAGGATGAAATACATATCCTATGTTGTGCATAAACTGAGGAAATAGTACTGTACCAGAGTTAAATAAAAATGAACTTCAAAATACACATCATGTCCCATAGGAATCTACTTGCATTGATGTTAAACTTGGTCAGTTACTGAAGAATTATTAGGATATCTCTGCACCATTCACTGAAGTTAGTTTTTAGTACTAGGAAACAAATATGTATTTCAGGTCGATGAATATTTCTGAGAATAATCTTGTAGAAAGTTGATTACAAATCCAGATACA
Source organism: Callospermophilus lateralis (assembly GCF_048772815.1). Taxonomy (NCBI): domain Eukaryota; kingdom Metazoa; phylum Chordata; class Mammalia; order Rodentia; family Sciuridae; genus Callospermophilus; species Callospermophilus lateralis. The sequence goes on from NW_027512569.1 coordinate 3,024,614, forward strand.
TGAACAAGAATGAATTTAGGGAGTGTATACATGAGACATATATTTCATATGTTGAAAAATCTGTAGAATATATATATATATATATATATATATATATATATATATATATATACACACACAAACACACAAAACACACACACAGACATTAAATGTAGCAATATATATGCCAATCGAAATTCATCATAAAATATATATCATCCACAGATGCAAAATGTTTAATTTACTGAACATGGATATATGTATATGTTGTTCACTAGGAAGCTCACACATAGGTTGAATTTTCAGTTCCAACAGAATTTAGGAGGAGTGATCTCTTTTCATATTTTTTATCTGCCAAGTCAGCAACCTCACAAGAATGTACGTGTGATATTTGGTAGGGTTCTATATGTGCAAATAAAAATACATGTGCTGAATAGGCTCCAGAGAAAGGGAGACAGGAATTCACATATTTGTTAACTTTAGAAACACATGGAGAACTATTTCAACAAAAAAATTGACTAGATTTATAACTCCTACCCTATATAATGCAAAAGGCAAATCTAAATATACACCATGCCTCCTCTGAATTGCTTGTATTTCTATTCTGTTTGGGTTATTTTTCTCCATAATATTAGGATTATTTCTCAGAGTCTAGTAGGAAATTGGTTAGTGTAAGGGCTTCAGTATTTCGAGTGGAAAATTGGAAAATGAATTATACTTATAACACGCAGAGCGGTAAAAGTAGATGGAATCACTTCCTCAATCCATGCCTCTCATCTCAAGCCTGCGCCCTGTCGAGACACTGGCTGGAAACTGGAAAAGAGTGGTAACCTTTTAAAATTGTGTATTTTACATGTGAATAAGGCAATAGACTCTCCCCTTGGCCACCAGTAGTCCTAACGCTCATAAGCCTGTAAAGCAGCGATGGCTGATCACAAATCCTACTAGACAAGAAGTATGGTCTATCTTGCATACAGCCCCCTGAGGAACCGGGTGGCCATCCCTCCACCCACACATTTGTCAGCTGCCTATAGGTCTTTCCTATTGGTATATCCCTGATATAGAGGATCCCACTAAAATTCCATTAAATCCCTTCCGTAACATAGATAATGGGAACAAACCTTATGGATGTAGAAACACGCGAACCAGATGCAGGTTAGCTAGCCTAGATTAGTATGTTTGCCCAGCAAGCTATCAAAGCCACAAACAGTCTCGGCTGTGTGGGGGAAAAGCCGACTTCTTCTGTAAGTCATGGGATGTGAGCATACAGGGGGTGCCTGGCGGAACCCAAACTCCCCACCAAATTCAGTACACAGCATTGGCCATATTACCAATTGGACAACCAAAACCTATGGCCCCCAGAGGGGTCTCTAGACCCTAAAATTCTGCGTGACCTTTTCAACTTTGACAAGTGCTCAAAAGGGTGGAAGAAAATTCCCCTATATGTAGGCCTTTTCCCTCCTTTGCTCACATCCTGAACTATGCTTCTCCAATATATCCTCACCCTCAGCTTTCTGCTCCAGACTCTGCTGTAACTCCCACGTCAGCAACCTGATTTCTCCCCTCCAATTACTAGATCAAAAACCCAAACCTCGGATCTCAGACCATTGCCCCCTTGCTGAGGTAGCAGGTACTGAGGCACCGCTCCACCCACTCACTCCTCTCTTCTTCTGTTGGTGCCCGCACCGGGTCCCACCAGGTCTTCTTACCAGCGAACCCAAAGCTCAAACCAGCTGAGAAGAGCCCTCAGACCCCTATGCAAGATGTAATGAAAATGGCTTTTAAAGTTGCTTTGTCATCACTGAAAACAGGTTACTAAGAATTTAAAGTCCCTCACAGGCTTTTAGGGATACTCACTCCCATCTTCCCCTCTGCTCTATCTGTTCTACTGCTCAAGTTTTTCTTGCTAGAAAAATCCCAAACCCCTTTTCCATTAATCTTTTACATCTGTCCTTCTCATACACAGATCCACGGAGCTGCTATCACTCCCGCCTTCCCCATTGATGCTTTCTCTTTTCTAATGTCTACAACCACAGACACAGTGGGAAACACAGACATAGAAACACTCACCTTTTCATAGGACTTACTAGAAACAGTTCACTCCAAACTAAACAAACCGCCTTTCCTACCTATTCTCAGAACATGAGACAAAACCACAAACTCACACCTACATCCAAAAAGGCACCTACTTCCTACAAGTAGGTCTGTGACTAACCAGAGTGTCATCTGATTGGTGGGCCATACACTGTTCTCCCAGAATAATCAGTCCTGTCTCAAGTCTGGACTCCTTGGCCAACTCTGTGAAGTTGTCAGGAGACAGCGGTGAGCCACTACCTGCTTTCTCAGGAAAGGTCGTCTTCAGAGCTCTCCTGGCATGTTGCCATCCTCACATCAGTAGGTACCAAGAAAGACTGACTCTGTCTTTGGAAAATCCAAACAGGTGAGACCACAGGGACTGTAACTGGGACTGGCTCTGGGTACATGGCTTCCTGGATCCCAAGTTCAGACAGTTCCATAACCAAAGAAGTGAGGTGAGGTCACTTCCTTCAGGAACTGAATGAGGTCACTGCCTTGGCAACCACTTTGTCCTAACAGTTGCTTCCAAGAGTCCCATGAGACGGAGGCTCCCCCTACTTCCTGTGACACTTTCACAACTTAGAATCCTATATCAACCATAGGCACCCTGGATCAGCTCTACACCTAGGTCTGGTTTGGTCCATCTTCTCCACATTAAGAAAAGAGAGGCTGATTCAAACACGTCCCTTCGTCTTGACCAGGTTGTTTGCCATAGAAGATGACTTTTGCTCTCTCAGGTCCTTCATAGCTGCCTGTATCTTGTCCAGGGATCATTTCTGCATGGACCTTTGAGGTTCTCAGCAGGTGGAAGATCCCCTACATTCTGTATTGTAAGACCAGCTCTCGCCCTGCTCTTCTATAAAGTTAGATTGAGGGAACTGTGTATGGTTAGGGTTAATACCTGGTTCAATTTGGGTTAGGAATCATTCTGCGGGATGCATAATGGTATTGGGAACCTGCGATATTCACAAGAATATATAGGTGAAATATAAGTATGAAAACAGAAATCTAGGTAAGATTTGAAGCCCAGAGGGCATTGGGCCATTGATTGGGATACTTAGCATTCAATTATGTTCTGCACAGATGTCTCAGATAAATCGATATACAATGGCATAGGACCTTGTACCTTGGATGATTGAATGTCGAAGTGAACATCCAGTCAAAAAGGCATAGTCAGTAGGATTAAGAAGATAGTCGGTAGGTTTAGAAAGACGAGTGAGTATAGGATTTGGACCAAAAGTTCTTTAGCAACAGGGTTTCGGGTAGAGAGTGAATGTAAACGTGAGCACATGTGAAGAGTCAGTCACAATGATGAACTGGGGAAAATATGTCAGAAAGCAGATATCAACAGAGACATTAGGAAATCAGGCAAAGTATAAAGTGAGTGATAGGATTAGACATTTTCAATATGGTTGAGGTTGAATATATAATCTTAGAAAGAAACAAATATGTAATTACCAATTGGATTGACATTTGATAGCATTAGGCAATATGAACATGGATGCTTTTAGTTGTCCTTGCACAGTTTCCATTTAGGCTTTGGTAGAATCTTAAGTGTTATCTTTGCTTTTTTTGTCCAGAATATTACTGTGATAAATGTATATGTAGATCAGGTGACATGAGTATTTCTTCCACCATTTTTTTGAGGAATAATTGGAAGACGTATAAATTAGTGTTGGGGGTACAAAGAGGTGTAACCTTTGTTTATGAATACAGAGATAATGCATGAATGGTCCATACTGTGAATAAATAATATAACTGGATCTACTTTAAATAATGGATTGAATTATTATCTGAAATTATATAGGAAATCATATATTGATATACAATCCTTTATTCCAACCAGTTATACAACTAATGGAAATATTAGTGTTATGGTTTATCATGAAGGGTGTGTGAGTTTTGGTTCAAAAATGATTATGGAAAATGAAAATAATGACTTTGGAAAGAAGCCTCATTAAAAACCAGTGAAGAATCATGGAGAAATACATGTGTTCTGAAGTAGGAAGTGATTGTAAGTAAAAAAAATGCCTATGAATTTGTGAACTTTTGGATGAAATACATATCCTATGATGTGCATTAACTGAAGAAATAGTAATGTACCAGTGTTGAATAAAAATGAACATCAAAATGCACATCATGTCCCATAGGAATCTACTTGCATTGATGTTATACTGGATCAGTTACTGTAGAAATATTAGGATTTGTATGCACCATTCACTGAAGTTAGTAGTCAGTACTAGGACAGAAATATGTAGTTCAGGTAGATGAATATTTGTGAGAATAATCTTGTGAAATTTAGATTATAAATCCACACATATGAATATGAATGAATTTAGGGAGTGTATAATAAGACACATATATTACATATTTTGATAAATCTGTAGAGTGTGTATATATATATACAAACACACACACACACACACACACACACACACACACACACACACACACACACACAACCAGATATTAAAAACTAGCAAAATATATGCCGATCAAAATTCATCATGAAATATATATCATAAAGATCCAAAAATATTCTTTTGACTGAACATGGGTTTATGTATAGTGTTGTTCTACTGGGAAGCTCACCCATAGGTTGAATTTTCAGTTCCAACACCGTTTTGGAAGAGTGATGTCTTCTCACACTTTGTATCTGCCAAGTCATGTAACTCACAAGAATGTACGTGTAATCCCCGTAGGATTCTATTTGTGCATATAAAAATACATGTGCTAAATAAGCTCCAGAAAAAGGGAGACAGTAATTCACATATTTGTTAACTTTAAAAACACATGGAGAACTATTTCAATTAAAAATTGACTAGATTTACAACACCTACCCTTTCTCATGCAAAAGTCAATTCCAACTCTGAACTGCGTGTATTTATATACTGTTTTGGTTATTTTTCTCTATCATATTAGGATTAGTAGTCAGAGTCTAGTAGAATATGGGTTAGTGTCAGGTATTCAGAAATTCGAATGGAAAATAGGAAAATTAATCTAATATGTATGCAAATATGTGCTACAAAAAATCTTCCCACTCTCATCCAGAACAATGCCTTGACATTACCTTCGCCCCAAGTTAGACACATTTAGAGAAGAAGAGTTAAAAAATCTGTGATTACATTTCTGGAATGGAAAATGCTCACGAGTGCACAAACTTGGAGGTGGTATAGTTGTTTCTAAAAGTAAGGACAGGGTACACACTCCAGAAACATGGAGCTCTGCCAGCCTAAAACTTTTTGAGAAACTGCCACTGAGATTGTGCACTTGAAATATATGTTGTTGTCAGGAGTTAAGTTTCCTTTGCAGTGAGAACCTCAAAGCTGGGTCTGCATCTCTGAGACCTTGAGGACATAGTTTCTTATTTTCCAATGTACACGAGGCAGCAGTGCTGAAGTCTCTCTTTGTAGGTTAACTGTGGCCACTGGGGCTTAGTGTCTCCCCATGTGGAATGTGAAGCCAATTGGTCATCCTCCACTTTTTGTGGTGTTTCTTGCTGCCGCACTGGGAGTTTGGTATTTGCTTCTTGAAATACAACAGTTCAACTGGTACACAGTGCTGGAGGGGATTCTGTCAAGTGTGGTGGGTCAGGGTCTGCAAGAAAGTGCACCATCCAGGCTTCGCTGAAACTTTAGTGACACACCATAAATTTTGGCCTTCCCTGGCCAGACAACGACCCTCTCTGAGGCTCTAATTGTCCTCATAATTTCTGATATTGGGGCCAGCAAAAATAAATAAATAAACTACCATTTGTGTGATACTTGTCAAAGTTCTGTTTTCTGTAACCCCCCTTTTGTGTAACTTTCTGGGCCATATAGCTGGGCTGTAGGAAAGGCAGGGTTGCTGTTTTGTTCCTGCCGTTTTGGGAGGGAGAGGCAGCCCAGCTGGTTGACATAATAAGCTTGACTCAATTTGATTTTAGTTGGAGTCAGTGTTCTTTTTTTGCTTCCTCATCTAACCTTTTTGAGTTCCCCAGCAAGATGACCCTGCCGACCAGATCACAAGACCAGACTGCTGGAAATTCTGAATCTGGCCTTCCCTCCAGGGATCCGGGTTGGAGAGCCACTCTAGGGGGTGCACATCTTGAGATGTTCCAAGGCCTTTGAGTGAGCGTTCGGTCCCAGGAGCACTGCGGTGAACCACGGCACTAAAACTATTAGCAAGCACCTGGTGGAGGAGGCCTCAATAATTAAGTGGTGCCTTTATAACATCGGATATCCGTTAAAGGGAGATCTGTTCTGATGACATAGAGGTGTCCTGGGGAGGCTCACATATACTCCTTTTCGGGACAGTAATGAGAATCATTCTGTCTTCTGTTCTGTTCTGTAGGGAATTCCTCTGGAATGGCAGAGAGGTGCTTACTGGCATGCACGCGGTCCTACTTCGGAGCTTTAGCAAGACGTTGCATTGCTCCTCTGTTTTTCTGTTTCGAGTCCGGGTTTCTGTTTTTTGTGTTTTTTTCTGTGTTCTATGTTTTTCTTGTTTGTTTTGTTCTGTGATTTCTGTGGCAAAATCTTAACTATATTGGACGTGAAAATGGGTAACAAAGCAAGTAAAACTGACATCCCTTTGGACTGTGTTTTAAGGAACTGCGATGAACTTTACCCCCCTTTGTTAAGCAGAATGAGAGAAGCCCCTAGCTGGGTGCCTGGAGCACACCCACTGAAGAGGGAAATGCCTGCTGTGGACCTGAGAACTGAGTATCTCCCAGGTTAAAAAGTGAACCTCCATTAAAACCCCTTGTCCCTCCAGATCAAGAGAGTCACAACATTTGGGCAGAGTCCCCTGTGTTTCTCCTTTGTTATCAAAGCAATAACCCCCCCTTTTTCTTTTTCTAAAAACCTTGTTCTCATTATTAAATTGGCATTAATTGGCTTCAAGGTCAGGAGCAGAACTTTAAGTTACAAATTTTGCTACATCCCCCCCGCCTTAGTCCCGGAACTTTTTTAGAACTGACTACTTAAATGTTAGTAAAGTAAATGTAGCATGCTTGGGGTGAATCCAAACCAGAGGAGCTGATCCTGTAAGTAAAAGGAGGGACTGAGGGACTCCCAGCAGCTGCCGAAGCCCTGTTGCTTCAGGGAATTCCCTCCTTTCTTCCCTGCACTGTAAGGATTATGCCACCTCTGTCTTCTAAAAAAGAGAAAAAGAAAAAGAGGACACTAAATGCATTAAAGTCACCATGGAGACCCTTGATTGTACATTTCAGGTTGCCCCTCTTTTAAAACATCTGGTCCCCCCCTGTGGACATCTATGGTGCCACTGGTGTAGGATATTTTTCTCTTATCTGCTCTGGTTTAAAGGGTTCTGTCTGACAGCCACAGTCTGGACCTCCTTTCTGTCTTGTGTCTTTGTTTCAGGCCCTTTAAGACATGTGCAATAATGTGTTGATATTATAAATTGTTTTTGGGGAATGATCTTAGCAGAATGTGTGTCTAAATGATGATGTTTTATTGTAACAATCTGGTATCTGAATGGGTTTTTGAAGCATTGCACAATCTTGCAGTTAAAAGTCGGGTTTAGGTAATTGTTTAGTTTATGATTTCAGATAATTCATGCCAGAGAACTTAAATACTAAGGATGGAAAACTAAAGAACTCTACTTCCAAGTTGGCAAGTAACTTCCCAATCACTCAGTCTTTTTTTTCACCAATTTTGAATTGGGTAGCCTGGGAAAATGTCACTTTTTGCACCAGAGCATTAATCTGGACAAGGATTGTAAATCATAGTATGATATCTGTTGACAAAACAAGATGTAAAGATATAAAATTTTGTGAATTGTTTCTGAAACTTGTACCATAATTTTCAACATCTGAACCTGAAAATTATGGTTAAAATGCCTTAGGCTTGAGGTGTCTGCTCAGAATAGCAGTTTTTTCTTCCTCCTTCCAGACCTCAGCCATGATTTATTTTGAAAGGCAAATGAAAGAAGCCTGCAAGATTAGTAGGAGACTGATCTGAGGCCTAAGAAAAAAAAAGGTAAATTGTATGGTATTTACTAATTACTGACCAGTCATTTTTTCTAGGACTCTTATTTTTTTTTCCTTAGATACTTTATTTTTTTTGAGCTCATGATTTTGATCATACAGACCTAGGTTAATGTTTTTCTGATCAGTACTATCTTTGACCAACTTTGGAATTTTTGAAACATTGCAATGGAGATTTCACCTGCGAAAAGCTAAAAGGCCTTTACTATTATTATGTGTGCTCAATTTTGTTATGTGTTGTATGTCTATATATACATATGTCCGTATATCATATATATGATACACAAATTAACATATATAAGGAGCACTCATAAAAAAAGCGCTCATATAAACAAATTTTAAAAAGTGGATCCAAAGATCTTTAATTCACGTCATTTAAATGGTTCAATTAAATTGGATAAACAGAAAAAAGTAAATGTCTTTAAATTTAAGCTTTCAAGTTTTTCTAGGTATTCAAAAATCTAATAAAATATTAATATCTACAAAATGTCTAATATGCCTTGGTTCTAGGACTTTTCCTTCAACATAAAAATGGTTTACACTCTTCAATACATTTGTCTAATATTTTGATAAATAAGTAAAGTAAATTTGATATGGGATTACTCATTCATGAGTACTTTTGTTAGATATCTGATTGACTTCCTAACATCTGTATAAGTTTGACTAAAGTCTGTAAAGGATAGTAAAAATCAATCATGTGTTAAAGAGACAAAAATTTCTTAAAACATAAGTTTACCCATAGCATTGTGTTTATTAAGTTTTATTTTTTCTAGAGCAAGCAACCATAGAAATTAAACAACTGATTAAATTAGAACTGTTATTTTAGAGCACTGTATTGCCATTTCTTTAAAAGCTAAACTTGGTTAATGTAGAAACATCAATGTAATTGTGATGCTACTAATGTGCTCATATCAGGTATGCAAGTCTGTAAGGTAAAAATTTTAAAAGAGGATCATATCAAGCTAGTGTTCTGAAGTTGTAGGGTAAAAAATGTATTGGGGATTTATTCACATGTTATCAATAAGATATGCAAAGTTTTATGTTATTTTTTACATTGGGGAACAATTTAAATGTATTTTATGTTAATGAGAGCCTAATCTATGTAAAGGTTAAAAACTTTCAGCATTTCTTTAATTCATGTTTTAAAAGTGATATTATATGTTGTTAGCTAATGTTCATGTGACCTCAAACAATTTATGTAAACTCAGTAAAATAATATTTAAAAAATAAAGATCAGCTTTAGAACTAAAACACTTAAGATTTATAAAGAGCCCTGCCTTACCTGAGATAAGGCTGTGTGTCCCATCTTACTACATGTGAGAATGACTACAAAAGCAGTAGGTCAGATTTTATTTCTTTAAAGTTATGTTAAAAGTTCTTTTTTTATGTCAAAATAACTAGGATCTCAAACAGGGGATATAATGTATTACTCAGCCAAAAAATTCAGTGTAGCTATTACACGAACTAAGTATTTTTACTCTTGTTATAACATTTTATTTTGTAATTTCCTTATATGTGATCTAGATTCTCTGTTAGTGTTTTACAGAAGTGTTGCTTTAAGAACAAAACATGGGTTAATTTCAGAGAGTAAGTTATCACCTACAAGACAGACAGAATAATACAGATCCCAATTAATGAAAAGATAAATAATTATAAAGTTATAGACATTAAAGCCCAGTGCTCTTAATATAAGGCTGTTAAAATTTATTTGATGGATGTTTAAGATTAGGATTTAAAATTAAATTTAAATGAAAAGGGCCAAAAAACCCAATATTTGTCTCTTGCCCTCTGAGTCAGTCTGAATCCAGGGAACAGGGGACTTCACTAAAGAGTTTTGCAACTCTGGGCCACATAAACTCCCCATCAGGGAGATTAATGAGACCACTGGAGAACAGAAAGCCAATCAGTGCATTTGCTATGAAGAGGAGAGTCATCAGAGAAGGGAGAAATCCCTGATGCTTCCCAGGGAAGCCACATGGTCAAGCAAGACCTGGACCCACCTAGCGCAAATGGCTCTAGAAGAACTGAGAAAGTGCTCTCAAGTTTCCCCAGGAATGACTCCCATGAAATCTCAGCTGACTGTTAACAATAGATAGAAACAAAAGTCAGTTTGACTGCTTCATCTTAAACACTTAGCAAAGACAATGAAAACCAAAATACAGCCATTCCTGGGCATTTTAAATAATGATAATGATAATAATAATAATAATAATAATAATAATAATAATAATATTATTATTATTATTATTATTATTATTATTATTTTAAGGTATACACTTTATGTTAGCCTCCCAAAATAAGTAAGACTGGAGGCTACAATAAAGGATTCTCAGAGAGGAATGCCTGATACTTATTAAAAGAGACTATCAAGAAGAGCTGCCAGAGGCAGAAATTTTCAGTTTAAGGCCTAAAGATATTCCTAACCTACACAGGTAAGTTTGGTGTTTGCTAGTACGATTATCCAGCATTGAGTATCAGAATTAAAGGTTTCCTCTATTAGACACAGAGGTCATACTGGTAAAAGGATTTTGCAAGATCAGATGACATTAGATTATTAAACTGTATCTTATGGGGAGGGACAACTGTAATACTAAAAGTTAAATATTAAGTTGACAGTCTTGATAACTGGGAATATTAAAGACTGGTGAGGGAAATTCTATACAGTGACATGTTCCAGCTGCTGCAACATTTATTCAGTACTCATGGTTTTTGTTTCTCTCATAGAATAACCCATCCCCAGATGACTTTACAACCTGTTCTTCCTTAATGACACTTCAAAACGAACTGATTTCTAAAAGGCAAATCATGTCCCTCAACTACTTCTAAAAGGCAACTCATGTCCCTCACACCATGCCTACTCACGTCACCCTCTCTCAGCTCAGAAGAATCCAAAATGGGTGACGCCTCTCTTATTACAACAATGGAGCCAAATATAAATAGACTATCAATACAAGTAATTAATCAAGTCAGGTAAAATCAGGGAGACTGGTTTTGGGTGAGTTCTAAAAATTTGGAGACTTTTACCTGAGGGATTAAAATTTCCTCAGTGCTCTTCCCCCAATCTATCAAAGATTTGAAAGGGACACAGAGAAAAGGGAAAAATGATAGACCCAACCTGATCTTTTATTAAATTGGGAGCCATCTTGCCACAAAGCATGAAAAGATAATTTTGGCTTTACCATAAATTACTGAAAATTCTGAACCTGTTTGGAATGCCTGCCAGTGACCTGAACTGACCCATGTCTTGCTCTCTGACCTCATAGCAACCCTTTCTGAAACTTTAGTGACATATCTTAGATATTTGCCTTCCCTGGCCAGACAGCAACCCTCTCTGAGGCTCCATTTTACAGCAAAAAAAAAAAAAAATGTAAACTACCATTAGTGTGATGCTTGTCAGAGTTCTGTTATCTCTAACCCCCATTTTGTGTAACTTTCTGGGCTATAAAGCTGTTCTGTAGGAAAGCTGGGGTTGCTGTCTTGTTCCCGCCATTTTGGGAGGGAGAGGCAGCATGGCCAGTGGAAATAATAAGTTTAATTTAATTTGATTTCTATTGGAGTCAGTGGTCTTTTCTTGTGTCCTGATCTAACAGGTAAACACTCCAAAAACTTGCAGCTCTGCTGGCCTAAAGACTTCTTGAGACACTTCCCTTGAGATTGGGCACTTGAAATATATGTTGTTTTAAGGAGCTTTAGCATCCTTTCTAGTGGGACCATCAAAGCTGGGTCTGCATCTATGTGACCTGGAGGACATGGTTTCTTATATTCCAATGAACATGAGGCAGCAGTGCTGAATTCTCTCTTTGTAGGAAAACTGTGGCCACTGGGTGCTAAGTGTCTCCTCGTGTGGACTGTGAAGACATTTGGTCATCCTCCACATTTAGTGCTGTTTCTTGCTGCTGCACTGGGATTTTGGTATTTGCTTCACGAAATACAAGGAGTTCAACTGGGACCCAGTGCTGGAGGGAGTTCTGTCACGTGTGGTGGGTCAGAGTCTGCAGGAGAATGCACCAACCAGGCTTCTATCCCACAGAGCCTGCCCCCTTGAGCATAGCAACCTGATTCTGAACATTGCCCTGAAATTTCTCCATATAACAAGATGCCTTTACATAGAAGGTTATGCTGGCTGCACCATGTCAGTCACAACCCATTTGGAAGTAAATGGCAGATCCACATGGCCCCACCACAGATGTTTTATCACACACCTGCACAACACTGCTCTATGACCACTAATCAGGAGGCTCCAACTTACTGACATCTCTGTTCTACACCATTATCATAAAACCCAGTCAATCAAGGCACTGTCTGGTACACTTAAAATAGCAACAGAACATCCAAGATTTTCCAGTGCCACCTGGTCATGGGAATTTCAAAAATTTCATGGTATTTATCTAGGCATTTTTCAAGGATGAAGTCGGAGGCACTGTGGGTTTCAATTCATTCAGGAACCATTAAATGTTGAGGAAGATCATTTCAATGAAAACTCTGCAGAAATCTCACAGACAAGGCTTCCCAAAGAGTGGGCAAAAGGTTACATGAAGCCAGGCCCATAGAGGTCTACAATGAGAGGTCCTTGTGTGTTTTGACTCTCAACTATGGATGCCAAGGCTTTCAAAATAAAATCATATGATATCATGGCTGAGATTCCCTGTGTTCTGTGGAAAGCCACCCTTGGTCTACATCTCAGTTTCCAAGGGCGACTCTCATGCGTGGCCTCCAAAAATGCCAACACAAATAATGGCAATACTTTTTTGAGGTCAGTTCCACAACGCAGTCTCAAAGGGGAATCACACCAGAGTTTAAACCCCGGTGGAAACAGTCATCTTTTCCAATCGCCACACAAATGACCACAATTAAAACCAAAACACTTCCACATAGCCCTCATATTCTTCCATATAGACACTCATCATAACCTCTGGCTGGAGGTTTCCATGAGGGGCACATCTAAAAACAGGGTCCAAAATAAGCTCCTTTTCCCCTCATTTGCCTAAAGTCTTTGTGGCCGGGACAACTTTCCTGTGAACCAGGAGTGATCAAATAGGCCTGCTCTTAATACTGCTCTGCTTCTCCAATTTGAGGCCTACTGACAGTCTGGTATAGATTCTTCATGTGATTTGGAGTCATGAGGAAACCCAAGCACCACTGCAGGGCATTGATGTACTAATTTGGCCCAAGGGATCCCTATTTTCACTTGATGGATGTCCAGAAACTAAGAGAGATAGGCAAGAAGCTTCATCCACAATTACTGATTTTTTTGCCATTTTGGTTTTGGATGTACACATGGCATCTTTCTTTAGATCCATCTGGTGTTGAGAATCTAAGCGACAACCTCACACAGGGCCATGATGCTGATTCAGACACATCCATTTTCAAAGCAATTAAGCAAAGAGCCACAGGTGATGCCCATTTATTTCCACTTGAAAACTATTTTCTTCAGGCTTCACAAAGTGTGACCTGAGGCAAAGACCTTCCTGACATTCAGGGCAACAGAAAAATAGGTAAGCAAAAGGCCCAAAGCAGGGTTTCTCCACTGAGACTTTCCTATTCACACGAATATCTGAGTTTTCTGAGATGCTCTCATTCCCTTCAGCTATTCAGTACATGGCCATTTCACAGAGCTTGGAGGTGGTACATATCTTGGACACAAAACCATGAGCCTATTCTGGAGAGATGACTGAATTCAGGAAGAAAACTGGAACTTTGGAAGATAATAGGTATTGCACATCAATAAGGCTAGCCACTCTCTATTCATAAATTGGGCAGGATGAATGCTGGGAGCTTTCTACTAGACACAACACATCCATTGATGCATTCTTTTTACTATGGTCTACAACCACTGACACAGTAAAATACACAGACATAGAAACACTCACCTTGTCAAATGACAAACAAGAAACAGTCCACCCCAAACCAAACAAACCGACTTTTCTACCTATTCTCAGAAAATGTGACAAAACCACATACTCACACCCACACTCAAAAAGGTACCTCCTTCCCCCAAGTAGGTCTGTGACTCTATGGAGTGTCTTCTTTACTGGTGAGCCATACTATGTTCCCCCGAAATGGCCTGTACAGTCTCAGATCTTGTCTCCTTTTCCAACTCTGTGAAGTTGCCAGGACCAGTGGTGAGCAACTACCTGCTTTCCCAGGAAAGGACCCTCTTCATTGCTCTCCTGTCATTTTGCCATCCTCACATCAGTAGGTACCAAGAAAGACCCTGTCCTTGGTAAATCCAAACAATTGAGTCCACTGGGACTGGGACTGGGACTGCCTCTGGGTGCCTGGCTTCCTGGATACCATGTTCAGAGAGTTCCATCAACAAGGAAGTTAAGTAGGTCAATTCCTTCAGCAACTGAATGAGGTCACTGCCGTGACAACCACTTTGTCCTAACAGTTGCTTCCAAGAGTCCCATGAGATGGAGCCTGCCCCTACTTCCTGTGACACTGTCACAAGTTAGAATGCTATATCAACCATAGGCACCCAGGAACAGCTCTCCACACAGGCCTGGTTTGGTCCATCTTTACATTAAGAAGAGAGAGGCTGATTCAGACACATCCCTTGAATCTGACCAGGGTTTTTGCCATGGAAGATGACTTTTGCTCTCTTAGTTCCTCAATAGCTGCCTACATCTTATCCAGGGATCATTTCTGCATGGAACTTTGAGGTTCTCAGCAGGTGGAAGATCCCCTACATTCCTGTATTGTAAGACGAACTCTGTACCTGCTCTTCTGTAAAGTGAGATTGAGGGAACAGTGTATGGTTAGGGTTAATAACAGGTTCTATTTGGCTTAGGATTCATTCTACGAGTTGATTAATGGTATTGGAAACCTGCGATATTTACAAGAATATACAGGTGAAATATAAGTTTGAAAACAGAAATCTAGGTAAGATTTGAAGCCCAGAAAGGCATTAGGCCCTTGAGTGGGATACTTCACTTTGAATTATATTCTGCACAGTTGTCTCAGATGAATCAACATCAATGGCATAGGACCTTGTACCATGGATAATTGAATGTCGAAGAGAACATCCAGTCAAAAATGGATAGTCAGTAGGATTAGGACATAAATCCGTAGGTTTAGTAAGAAGAGTGAGTATAGGAGTGGGAACAAAAGTTCTTTAGCAATAGGCTTTTGGGTAGAGAGTGAAAGTAAATGTCAGCACATGTGAAGAGTCAGTCACAATAATGATCAGCGATACTATGTAGGGAAGAAGATATCAATAGAGACAGTAGGAAATCAGGCAAAGTATAAAGTGAGTGATAGGATTAGACATTTTCAACATGGTTGAGTTTGAATATATAATCTTAGGAAGAAACAAATATGTAGTCACCAATAGGATTGACATTTGAGAGCATTAGGCAACCTGGACATGGATTTTTTAGTAATGCATGCTCACTTCAATTTAGGATTTGGTACAATCATAAGTGTGACATTTTCTTTTTGTGTCCAGAATATTACTGTGATAAAATGTATATGTAGAACAGGTGACATGAATATTTCTTCCAACATTTCTCGGACCTACATTTTGAAGATGAATGAATTAGTATTGGGGATGCAAATAGATGTACCCTGTGTCTATAAATATAGAGATAATGCATGAATAGGCCATACTGTGAATAAATAATATAAGTGCTTCAAACTTTAAATAATGGATTGAATTGATATCAGAAAATATACAGAGAATCTTATATTGATATACAATCATTCATTCCAACCAGTTACACATGTAATGGTAATATTAGAGTTATGGTATATCATGAAGAATGTGTGAGTTTTGCTTCAAAATGATTATGGAAATCGAAATGAATGTGTTTGGAAAGACCTGTCATGAAAAGACCATTCAGGAACCCAGGAGGAATACATGTGTTCTGAAGCCGGAAATGATTGAAAGTGAATCAAATGGCCATAAATTTGTGAACTTGGGATGAAATATATATCCTATGATGTGAATAAACTGAAGAAAATTTAATATACCAGTGTTGAATAAAATGAACTTCAAAATACACATCATGACCAATAGAAATCTACTTGCATTGATGTTAAACTGTGTCAGTCACTTTAGAAATATTAGGATTGCATGCACCATTCACTTAAGTTACTTTTCAGTACTAGGAAACAAATAAGTATTTCAGGTGGATGTATATTTCTGAGAATAATCTTGTGAAAAGTTGATTATAAATTCACATACATAAACATGAATGAATTTAGGGAGTGTATATAAGACACATATATTTCATATTTTGAAAAATCTGGAGAGTGTATATATATATATATATATATATATATATATATATATATATATATATATACAAAACACACACACAGACAAAAAAAGTAGCAATATATATGCCAAACGAAATTCAACGTGAAATATATATCATCCATAGATGCAAAAATATTTATTTTACTGAACATGGATTTATGTATAATGTTGATCTACTAGGAAGCTCACCCAAGGTTGAATTTTCAGTTCCAACAGCGTTTATGAAGAGTGATCTTTTCTCACAATTTGTATCTGCCAAGTCAGCCTCCTCACAAGAATGTACGTGTGATTCCAAGTAGGATTCGATATGTGCAGATAAAAATACATGGAGAACTATTTCAATTAAAAATTAACTAGATTTATTACACCTACAATATATCATGCAAAAGGCAAGTCCAACTATACAACATGACTCCTCCGAACTGCTTGTATTTCTATTCTGTTTGGGTTATTTTTCTCCATCATATTAGGATTAGTAGTCAGAGTCTAGTAGGGTATGGGTTAGTGTCAGTTGTCCCGGTCGGCCGGACACATCAACGTGGGTAACGAACCTAGTTGGGGAGGAATCAAGGGACAAGAGACACGACAGATGACAGCAAGATAGGAGTTCTGATCATGCTGCAAACTTTTATTGTTCTCATATTCGAATTCATATGCTGCAGATGGGAAAGCTCTCTTATCGGCAGTTGCTGGATGTCTTCAGAAAGTGAGATAACCTCAGGATGTTTCAGGAAGACAGATGGCTGCAGGATGTCTCAGGGAGATAGATGGCTGCGGGATGTCTCCCAGGCAGGATATCTCCCAGGGGGCTGCTTCTTGTCAGTGTCAGGCTATTCTTTGAAGGAGAACTTCCTTCTAGCCCCTGACCTCTCCCCCTTTTTTATATAAAATATATGACCATACCTTACTGGCCAATATTTTAGGGGGTGATAGAGGCTCTGTTTCTCAAGGAGGCTTTAGAATATCTCCTGATCTGAGAGAGCATGTTTTCTAGGAGATTTCTTGGTGGCCTTGGCATGTTTTTGGAGGAGACGGCTTTGAGGGGGAAGCATGCCGACCGCCATGCACCAGACCGTGTCACTAAGAGGTCTTGTGTTTTGGGATCCGTGGATCCATCCTCCTGCAGTCCATCCTGCACCCTCCGTTATTAGGGCCTAACATCCTCACTCCATGGGTGCATCCTCCCCCAAGTGGAGGGGCCCATGGAGGACGAATCCTTATGGCAATGGCAGAAGATGGTGGGTCAGAGCTGTTATTTATAGTTTTATGTAAGAAAAAGAGATCTGTGGGGATGTAAACTTAAGAAATAAGCCTGTGAGAAGGGTAGAACATCCTTTTAAATGTTGGCAGCATGATCTTCCATCTCCAGACGATGATAGTGGACCTGTATGGGCTTAGAGGCCAAAATATTAATCTGTTCTTTAATAAAGTGTACCAGCCTGTTTATAATGCAGGGGCCTATGGACACCATTAAAAGTAAACCCAACAAAGGGCCTAATAGGGGTAGACGGTAGGGTAGAAATCCATTAAACCCTGTCCAGAGGGGATTTTCAAAAAGTTCCCTTCGTCTCTTTTCTAGATCTTTTTGAAGCTGCTTAATTTTAGAGCATACTATGCCTGATTTATTGGCATAAAAGCAGTATCGTTCCCCTAAGGCCAAGCAAATACCTCCCTGGTTAGCTGTCAGCAAATCTAAGCCTCATCTATTTTGAAGAAACACTTCCGCCAGGGAGTCTACTAGGTTCTGCAAATCTTTAATGGTTCCTGATAGAGTTTATACATCATTTATAAGTTGTTGAGACAGGCGAGGTAAGAGTGTATAGCCTGACTAAGCCAGCTGTACCTGTGCCCACAGCAGCTTTTATTCCAAGGCTGGCAAGGAGTTGTAAGGCCTGTATTGCCGCCTGTGTCTTTTCACTAAGGTGTCTAGACTAGGGATGCATAGAGTTTCGTCTCCTAGGACAATAGTTTTATGAGGGAGTAATAAGGCAAGAACACAGCCAACAGTCCAATTTGCTGGAAGCCTGGGGAAGGCCGAGTTTCCTCCACACATAAAAACTGTGCCATTGGGGGGACAAAGATGGGGTGGGTGAGGAATAGTTTTGTACTGTTGAGCAATTTCCAAAGGAAGTAACTCCAACATCAGTATCATACGTATTATTCTGCATCACGCCTAAAAGATATATTGTAAAAGTGCCTATAGGCTGTACTTTAAAAGGAAATCTGGGTTGGCATGTATTATCATCGTCGATGATAGAATTAATAGGAACTGCAATAGGCATGATTTCCCCTGTTGTCATGGAGAGCCAGCAATCACCAGCAAGGGTGGGCTTGGAATTATTAAGGAAGGAGAAGGTAGTTTCCAAAATATCTAATGTATTGTTATCTAAACCTGGGAGCTGGGATTTAGGCTATATTAAGGGATGATATGTGAGCTCAGGGATTTGGGGTTTCAAAAGTTTGATTATCTGAGGATGCTTGACAGCATCAGTGAATCCTCCACAATCAGAGACCCCTGTAGGTGCCTTAATGGGGCAGCAGGAGGGTTTACCGACAGGGCCTTGGCACCCAGGTGACTGTAGCTTGGTGTATTTGCCATCTCCTCCCCATTCAAAAAGAACGGAGGTATAATGAATAGTGATCCCCCCTGCTGCATGAGTTTTAGTTATGGAGGCTTCAAAAAATTGTTCTCCCTGCTTGTTAACACAAATTGAGGCCGACGCATAAGAAGAGACATGCATCACTTGGGTATGCGTTCAAGTTTCAGAACAATTTTGGAGAGCTTTACTTGTACTAGGGGGAATAATCTTTGGCTTGTTAACACATACCCATTTAGGCTGATGAACTCCTCCGAGCTTATGGTCAAACTCAGCACGGAGGTAAGCCACCTTAGTCACGCAGTCAGCAGTCTGGGTCCAACTAGTGGGAGCCTGAGTCCAAGATCCTCCCTTGCATTCACAGGGAGGGCCAAAAAGTTACTCCATGATGTTGGAAGGTGGAGGGCCAAGGCCTCCATGTACAAACCTGTTCAGCAGAAGTGCCTTAAGCAGGATGCTCACACAGATTGTTGGCTGCATCCTAAAAAGAGAAAAATTTGTCCTCAAGGGGAGGACCTCCGTCACTATGTTAATGTAAGTCATTATCCTGTTTAACCAGGCGTTCTGGTAACCATCTAGGTCCTGCTTGCTCTTGGTCCAAAACACAAGCTGAGCCTCGTCCCCAGAGGAGGACACGATCTG
The DNA here is from genome assembly GCF_048772815.1 of Callospermophilus lateralis. NCBI lineage: Eukaryota > Metazoa > Chordata > Mammalia > Rodentia > Sciuridae > Callospermophilus > Callospermophilus lateralis. The sequence continues at coordinate 3,044,157 of NW_027512569.1, forward strand.
GGCCTTTCCATTTATTTGTAAGGGGATTGAGCAATAACAGGTGGGCGAACAGAATTGGACGAGAGATGTCAGTGTCAGTCGGCGGCTGAATGGCCTTCATTGTCTTGAGAAAGAAAAATAAGGGCAAATAATGCATAATTAAGGCAATGCCTGGGAGTGGTAAATACAAGTGCAGAAGACTTCAAGCGGGTTAGCCAAGTCTTTAAGGTAAGGTGCAAGGTACTACAAAACTGTTTAAACTCGGCACTGGTATATGCAGGACAATTTTTTTTTTTTAATATGTATTTTTTTACCCATTACGGAAAAGGCTGAAACAAGATAAGAAAGGAAATCTTTGATAGCCTCTCCAGAATGTGCTGATGCAGAAATAAAGCCGCTGAAGGTATCTATAGAAACTTGTATATATTTGGTTTTTCCAAATTCAGAAAAATGAGTAACATCCATTTGCCAAAACTGATTGGACAGTAATCCTCTGGGGTTAACTCCCAAGTGTTGAATGGGGAGGAAGACAGGGAAACCAGGGCCTGTTGCCTGGTAATTTTACATAGTTATCGAAGGCTCTGAATTTAGATGGTGAAGATTGTGTAACTCCGTGGCCTTTTGAATGGAGCCATCAAAAATTGGAAAGATGAAACGAGTTGCTGCATCAGTTTGGGCATTACCTTGTGTTAGAGGGCTCGGAAGATCAGAGTGTTCCCTGATGTGTCCTAAAAAAAATGGGTGTTGTCTGGCCTGAATTAGCTGCTGAAGCTGGTGAAACAGAAAGCCCACATTGGAAGAAGGCTTAATGGTGGGTGAAATCTGAAGCAGGGGCACAGAATGAGCAATGCAGGCACTGTATGTATAAATATTAACAGGATTATCAAAAAAATGTTTTAAAAACTTGTGTTATGGCAAAAAATTCCACAAACTGTGCTGAATGATTGACAGTATCAAAGGTGGTAGGCTGGTTATTGACAACAAAGACTGCTCGGCCATTACTGGAACCGTCTGTAAAGACAGTAAGGAATTGAGGAGTGGGAGCCTTTTGAGTAATTTTGGCAAAAATAAATGGATGTAACTGGACAAAATGTAAAAGGGGGTCTTTGGGGAGGTGATTATCAATTGTTCCCAAAAAGCCTGATAGGACAATACCCCATTCATCCTCTGTCTGTACTAAAAATTGGTTTTGGTCCTTAGTAAATGGAATTAAAATATTATCAGGGTCTTTGCCAAAATGTTGTCGAGTTAGCAAACGACCTTTAAAAATAATAGAAGCTACCTGAGCAAGATAAACAGTAATAACCTTGGAGGATGTGGTGGGTAAATGGACACAAAGCAAGGGGTAGACTTTATTTTTAAAATGTGTATTTCACTGCCGAAATATTCCTGTGGGTGTATGAGGAGAGTGTAAAATAACCAGAACCAGAGGAAGGTTATTAGAATTTTGTGTAACAAACTTTTGGGCAATGGCTTCTGTGACTTGACTTAATGCCTGCCATGCCTCAGGAGTAAGCTTTTGAGGGGAGGAGGGGTGGGAATCACCTCTCAAAATATCATTAAGGGGCAAATGTACACAAGTGGGTAATTTTAAATATATTCTTAGCCATTGAATATTCCCCAGTAATTTTTGAAAATCATTAAGGATGTGAAGATGGTCCAACCGTAGTTGTATCTTAGGAATTTGGATCTGATTATCTTGAAGTTTAAGGCCCAAATAGCTATAAAGGTCCTGTGTTTGAACCTTATCAGGAGCTATCTGTAGTCCCAAGCTAGTGAGGATTTTGTAAAGGTCCAAGTAACAATTATTATGGTCATGTGTATTAGGTGCAGCAATTAACAAATCATCCATATAATGTAAAATATAAATTTGTGGCCATCACTCTCTCACAAGGTGTACTGCTTGAGCAACGTATTTTTGGCAAAGACTAGGGCTGTTGGCCATACCTTGGGGAAGAACCTTCCACTGAAATCTCTGCATAGGGCCCTGAAAATTAATGCAAGGGAGACTAAAGGCAAAATAGGGTCTATCCTCAGGATGTAAAGGAATGGTAAAAAAACAATCTTTTAAGTCAATAACCATTTTACAATAGTTTTTGGAAATAGCCACTGGTGTGTGAATGCCTGGCTGTAGTGCTCCCATCGGGTGCATAACTTTATTAATGGCACACAAATATTGTAAAAGGCACCACTTGCCTAATTTTTACTTGATAACAAAAATAGGAGTATTCGATGGTGAGGTTGAGGGCTCTACATGGCTGGCTGCCAGCTCTTCCTGCAATAACATGGAGGCAGCCTCCAAATTTTCTTGGGTAAGGGGCCACTGATCCACCCACACGAGAGTCTGAGTCTCCCAAATAATTTTATCTCCATGGGGTACAGGAGAGTCAGGTACCGACACTAAAATCCGAATACCCAAGTCCCTATGTATTTGTTTTTTGTATGGGTTGTATAGGCTCTACCAGTCCTTGTCTCAGTGTCCCAAGGCCTGTACCATGGACAGAATTCATATGAAGCATTTGATGAGTCACTATGGAATTGGGACTGGCAAGAATAACTTCCATTTGACTCAAAATATCTCGGCCCCATAGGTTAACAGGGAGGTCAGGAACAACGAAAGTAGTCACCATTCCTTTATTACCCTCTTTATCAGTCCAGCGAAGAGCCCTAGAGCTGACCAGAGGATTTTTTGACTGTCCTATCCCTTTAAGGTCAGTCAAGGATGGGGTGAGGGGCCAAGCTGATGGCCAGTATTTTGGAGAAATAATTGTGGCAACAGCTCCAGTACCTAGAATTCCTTGGAATTCCTTTCCTTCAATAAGTAAGGATATGGTGGGTCTATTGTGAGAAATGGGTTGAACCCAATATACATCAGAGGAGCCCAAGGATTCAGTCCCCCTCGGCAGGTTTGGGTGGTGGAAGTGCCTCCTGGATAAAAGGGAAGGAGTATTAATTGTGCAAGTCTTGTTCCTGCTGGGATGGCCACAACTCCATTAATAACTGTGGCCAGTATTTTTATTTCTCCAGTGAAAACATAATCATTAATGCCAGGGAAGAAATGAACACCTTGTAAGTTAGTAGAGGCTCTTCCAAGAATAAAGGCACACATATGAGATGGAGGGGGACCCATAATTCCAGTGGGTATTATCTGGGGCCCTTGCATTGAGTCTAATATAGTATCGGTGGTGGCACAGAAGTCCAATCCTGCACTGCCAGGGGTGGCTAGTTTGAGGGAGGCAATTTTGGAGAAGGATTTTGAGGTAGGTTGGGAGTTTGGGAGGGAACAAATTTTATTGCCCCTGGGTTTGTCCTGGGAGATGTCATGGCCAGGGGCTGGCCCCACAGGGAGTTTCCCAAGAAGAGGAAAGAAATAGGCTGTATGAGGGCATTTGTCTTAGATCTACACTCACTGGCCCAGTGATGACCTTTACCACATCTAGGGCAAAGGGTAGCTTGGGGCGGTTTAGCCCCAGTTTGAGGAGACACTATTCCTAGGCTTTGTTTGCCTGTCAGACACTTGCGTGCAAAATGGCCAGGTTGTTTACAAGTAAAGCAAGTATTTGAGCCAGGATTGTGAAAGTTCTTGGTAAAAGCAGCACCTAGGGCAAGATCCATGGCATGGGCTGCACCCACCCCTGCACAGAGTCTAATAAATTCAGAAAGTTTCCCTTTATCCTTATGTGGTCAAAAAACATCCTGACATGCCGGGTTGGAGTTTTCAAAGGCAAGATGTTTTACAAAGGTGCTTTCGCTTTTGCTTGGTCCAAGCAAGCATTCTGCAGCTAGGTTAAGCCAGGGAACAAAGTAGCTATAAGGCTCTCCGGGCCCTTGTCAAATTTTTGCCAGGGAAGTGGTAGCCAAGGCCTTTTGAGGGAGGTGTCTCCAAGCATATAAGGCAGCCATCTGAATCTGCGTCAAAAGTCCAGCAGGGAAATGTGCCTATTTAGTTTTAGTGTCAAAAGGCTCATTGCCCACTAGCTTAACATAAGTCCTGGATTTAGAGGAGGCCTTAGTTAAAATTTTTTGAGCAGTTTCCTGACAGTGCTCTTTGAAATCTGCATTCCATAACAGGAAGTCTCTGGCACTGAGGGTAGATTGACCTAAAAATTTCCAATAATTGGGAGTAAGCCATTGTGTGCTGTGGATTTCTAATTACATGTAGCATGCAGGGGGCCATAGTGAGCACAAGCCTTTTTAAGTTTTTCAAGAAAATGCAGGCTTAATTTTTTGTAGACTCTGGGTTCCTTCCTTCCTAGGGGTGAACTCCTCATCCTCTGAGTCTTGATCTCCTTGATTCACTTCCTCGCTTCCTCCTCTTGATCCTCGTCTAAGTCTTTGACCTCAGCCTGGGCAGGCTTATCTATCTGACTGGTGGTGACTGGGAATGCGAGCACAGGCCGATGGAGTGGCTTTGCCTTTGTATTAGACCGCTGTGGAACAGTTGCACTGACTCCGTACCTAAGGCTAATGAACATAGCCCAGATTGAAGGGATCTTAATTCTTTTAAAGGTTGGATCTGTTCCCTTCTATATTGTAAGGATGCTCCCAAGGGAGCCAGGTTAGGCAAGGGAAGTGGGAAAAAAATATCTGGGGGGGGGCATTTTTACCCTGAAGGGTCAGAGCACAAAAGGCAGTAGGGATATAGGAGGGAGGTGGATGTGTAAGTCCTATAGGCTGTGGCAGGGTCCTGAGAGGTGGAGGGTCTTCTGAATTGTAGCGAGCTGCTTCCTTCTCCCAGGTAGCCTCCTCCACAGGGGTCAATATGTCTCCGGGATTTAAAACTGGATAAAGGCAGTTGGTAACTATTGGAGCCTTATTCATTAGGGTGGTATTTTTAGGGGGATCAGGAAGGATCCCACGGTCCTGGGGAGCCTGAGAAGGGTCTATGTCTATACTAACTGAGGGGCATGCTGAGGGGGAGTGAGAGGTAGTTGCATAGTCTCTTCCCCAATCCTGACAAGTATTAAGGTACCATTGTCAAAGGGTGAACTTTTAAGAATTTCATTAATTAAGTTCCAGTAAGAAAAGGTGGAAACAGGCACATTTTCTGGGCAAAGAATTCATTATAATCTTTTATACAGTCTCCTACTCTAAGCCATCTTTTATCATCAATGATCCTTTCAAGGGGAAACCATGGACACAGTTCTCCTTTGTGTGAAAAGAAAAAATTTAAGTCTTTTTTCTTAACACGCGCCCCCAGGCCTTGAAGGACTCCTTGAGGGCTGACAAAAACAAATCATGTTACGAAACTGCTTGTCCCATGGTGGGTCACTCACCGTGCGTCATCCCCACCTTCCTCCTGGATCTGTTTCTCGGTGGTGTCTTCTGCTGCGATCCCGAGCTCAGCTTGACAAAGTCTTCCAGGAGGTCGGGGTCCCCCTCAGTCAAAGGCTCGAGACCCAGTCGTTGGGCGCCAGATGTCCTGGCCGGCAGGACACATCAACGTGGGAAGCGAACCTAGATAGGGAGGAATGAAGGGACAAGAGACACGAGAGATGACAGCAAGACAGGAGTTGTGATCAAGCTGCAAATTTTTATTGTTAACACAGGGGTATTTATATGCTGGATGTGGGAAATCTCTCTTATTTCTAGATGTCTTCACAAGGTGAGATAACCTCAGGAAGTTTCAGGAAGACAGATGGCCGCAGGATGTCTCAGGGAGACAGATGGCTACAGGATGTCTCCCAGACAGGATGTCTCCTGGTGGCTGTTTCTTGTAAGTGTCTGACTATTCTTTGAAGGAGAATTACTTCTACCTCTGAAAGTCAGAGATTCAGTATTTTGAATGAAAAATTGGAAAATGAATCCAATGTGTATGCAAATATGTGCTACCCAAAAGTCTTCCCACTCTCATTCAGAACAATG